>NC_137859.1:5315000-5487500 GCF_948465745.1 Chenopodium album
AGCATTGAGCTCAATAGTTGGCATTGGCGAAATTAAATAATTATTAAGTGGATTTAATATCATAATATTGAAATGTTATGAACGTGTTATATTAATTTTTGAAAAGAGGTTGATTTTTAGTGAGTAGGTTTAATTGATTAATTTGCCACATGTACAATTAAATAAAGGTAACCTCGTTTTGAATTGGTGGTGAGAATTCTTGCCTTTCACACACCTAGTTAGTTCAAGGCTTGTCACACACCACCTCAATAACTTAGCTATGAGAAGGTATCTGTGTTGCTCCATCATGAACCACCCAATTTTTTTTTAAAAAAAATAAAAAGTACTTTTAATATTGACCCTTACACTTTTTTAAATTTTTATTTTTTTAATAAAGACCCTTACATATAGAGATAACTTATAAATGAAAAAAAAAGTAATTTTATATATGTAGGAAAACAATTAAATTAAAATGTTGTATTTTTATTTATTTTTTTATTGTATAGAGAAGTCTATCTACGTAACAAGTTAGGCAGCTAATGAAACAAACTAGTTCAGAACGAAGAAGATAAAGAACCTAGATAATAGACTATTCACCCGGCCAATAGTATTAGTGATATCTAGCTGATAGTCCCACTCGATCTTATTCTATATACCAACCTTGTTACTAATAATTTAAATTTCCTTGTTGATTAATTAAACACTTAATCCAGCTTGATCAACAAGAAATTCAAGGGAGTGGGGGAAGAGGAAGGAGGCCAAAGTCAAACCTATAGACGCACAAAATTTCTCCTTTCACAACTTGTTTGTCTATAAATATTAGCACAATTAGGTGCATTTTTTCAACAACCATATTCCATAACTACTCTAAAAACAAACAAACCAATTACCCAAAATCATATCCCACGTCAAAATTAGCATCAAATCAACACAAATTCCCAAAAAAACAAAAAAAAAAAAAAAAACACAATGAGTTCTAAGAAGATTATTACATGGGACACAATTTTACCTAGTTGCTTTAAACCAAAAAGATCACAATCAAAACCTAAACAAATAACAAGAACTAAAACTATTCCACAAAGAGTAGTGCCAAGTTCTCCACAAAGGCTATCCATCTCAGACATTAGCAACCCGAATTCGGAGATCTCGATCAACGACCTTTCGAGCTCGTTGATCGGGTCAAATCTTCAAGTATTCACAGTTGATGAACTCAGGATCATCTCTAACAACTTCTCTTATACCAGTAACTTCATTGGAGAAGGCGGTTTCGGAGCGGTTTATAAAGGGTTTATTGATGATAAGCTTAGACCCGGGTTAAAAGCTCAAACTGTGGCTATTAAGGTCTTGGATTTGGAAGGTTCTCAAGGGCATAGAGAGTGGCTGGTAATTAACTTTTTACCACCGGAAAAAATCATACTACGTATTATATATGTCACATTTATATTTATTTATTATAACATTTGGCTAATATATAGTTTTGAAATTTAAATTTCAGGCTGAAGTTATATTTCTTGGTCAGTTGAGACATCCTCATTTGGTTAAGTTGATTGGATATTGCTGTGAAAATGAACAAAGAGTTCTTGTTTATGAATATATGTCTAGAGGCAACTTGGACAACCAATTATTCAGAAGTATGTTTCTAATTAACTCCATAAAATTCAAATTTTGTATTTTCTTATATTAAACTAACGTTTTGATATGAATGCAGGGTGCTCTGTTGCCTTACCATGGTTAACAAGGATGAAAATCGCGCTCGGGGCTGCTAAAGGCCTTGCATTCCTACATGAAGCTAATAAGCCTGTGATTTTGAGGGATTTCAAGGCTGCAAATATCCTCTTAGATTCTGTAAGCTCTCAACTTTCAACTTTGACTTTATATTCTGCTTTATTAAATTACTCGGAGTCTTCATTTCATTTCAAGTACCAGTATCAGATTCATAACAGACGCAATCTTTAAAGTCTTTGGTTCATTTTTCTTACTAGTTTTGTTTTTTTATGGTATAGAATTTCAAAGCAAAGCTATCAGATTTTGGGTATGCAAGAGATGGACCAGAAGGAGATAAAAGCCATGTAACTACTGAGCACATTCTTGGCACCAAAGGCTATGTTGCACCAGAATATGTCATGACAGGTAATTAGTAATTTAATAAATTTGAATTTACAAATTTTAATTACAATTAACATTGACGATTAGTAATAACATTATTAAGTCACATATTACGTGCAAATTTATGGTTTTTTGTAACAAGCAAGACATACCTATTCTAACCACTCATAAAATTGTCAATATTCTAACAAATTCCATATTATTAAATTTTCAGGTCATTTGACAACGATGAGTGACGTATACAGTTTTGGGGTAGTTCTTCTAGAGTTATTGACCGGAAAAAGATGCATGGACAAAATTCGTCCAAGAAGAGAGCATTGCCTAGTGGAATGGGCTAGGCCACTCCTTAAGGATCCACGAAAACTCGATACAATCATGGACCAAAGGCTCGAGGGTCAGTACTCAGTTCAAGGGGCGAAGATAGCCACTATGTTAGCCTATCAATGCCTAAGCCACAATCCCAAGTCGCGGCCTACTATGGGTTTAGTGGTTAAGACGTTGGAACCATTATTGGAAATGAACGACATTCCTAGCCATTTCGTGTATGTTGTACCAAAAGATGGGGAAAAGAAAGAGTACGTAAATCAAGTTAAAGAAAGGAAAAATAGAGATGGAAATAGAGTTAGACACAATAATTTACGTAGGAGGCTCGTCAATGATACGGATTCCCCTGGTTTCCATAGATGAAGAATACATATCACTTCTATTCCAGCATAATATGTACATACATACATACATACAAACTACGACAAAGGTGTCAATTTTTTTATAAGAAAAAGATTAGTGTGGAGTTTAATTTTGACTAGCAGCTTAAAGAAAAATGTGATGTAAATAGTGAATACGTACTGTATGGTAAAAAAAACGGCTTAAGTTTGTATTTCTTTCAAACTTTTATCAAAGAGAAATATGAAAAACAATTTGTATAATTTTTATGATTTTATATGTACATACCTTAATCACACATCATATTATGTTGTTGTAACTGTATAGATATATATTTACTCCGTACTCGATAACATATTTAGATATACACATCATGTTATCAATTATTATGCAATATTATATTGTAACATAAATAGATACGGTTTATAGTAGACATTACTCTCTTATTAGTCTCTTGTAAGGATATGCAATTCTCAAACTTGAAAAGTTCTTGACAACAATATCTATCAACAATAATAATTCTATGTATTGATGGAGTTTGGGTTAAATGTGTTAATTGACAACCAATTCCATTTATGTACAAGCAAATATATTAAAGAATCTATAGATATACAATGATGATATTGGACAGCTATGTGAATTACTGCTCCTAAATAAAAGCAATCACCACTAAAATTTTAGTGATGAGTGGTTATTATGATGTTCTTGGGAAAAAATATGTCAGTTAATCTTGTACATCAATAAAATTATGCACTAATCAAGCTAAACATGCCACTTTCTTTACAACATTAGTTATGGATTTGTATCATTACAACATTTACTTTTATTTAATTTGTTGCTTGCCATATGGTTCGTTAGTGCAAATGGTGTGAAACACATTTGGTGAGTGTAATTTAATTAAAGCACTATTTTTTATTGTTTGTCATCAATTAACCACACAAGAAATAGAAGTATAATTGATTACTCAGTTACTTTCTCTGTTCTATTTAAACGAGTATTTAGGCAAACAATCAGTAGGGTTATGTCTCTCCGTACAATTCTATCAGTTTTAAAATATTTATATATGTATTTTTTTTTTTTTAATTTTATTATGAGTAGAATATAATATATTAGAGGTCAAGACTGTATCTTGATTTTTAGACATTTCAAATTTTGGTTATCTCAAGAAGCTAAGGTTGGTGATTCAATAATCTTTTAGATTCTTCGTCATCTCTATCAATTGAGAATTTGAGTCATACTTCTCTCTTATTTTCTATTAGTCAATCCCCATTCCTTCAAGTAAGTGACCCTAATTTTTTTTCCACCATTAGTAACAAATTTTACTTACCTATCCTAAAAGTTCATCTTATAGAATTTCACCGAACTCACTTAACCTATGCTACGTACAAAACTAGATTGAATCTTCTTTTCTTCCAAATGTCATAATGATTAGTCAACACCTATAACTTAGTCATATTTACAACCTCAAATCAATTAGGTGCTCTAATTCACAGAATTATTTCATTCGATCATAATCCACAATATCATCACCTAGACATATATATACTTCTAGCTTAGCTATCTATATATTTTCTCCAAATAGTACTATTAACATTGTAATTAAAGAATTTGTTAGACTTAATTCAGATGCATTAATTAGCAAACCGGCCAAATACAGTTAATTTATGAAATAATTAACGAAGAATTTTATGATTAAAGAACGGGTACATTATCACGTACATGTCATGAGTAATAGGAATTGATGTACCAACTAACATATCCCTTAATTCTCTGACTTTTTGCCCATTTGATGGGGTTTATTCAAATGTGGGCATGCCTAATTCTTAGACAAACAAACATACATATATAATACATTGTCAGCTTTCTAGAAGGTTAGAATATTGCTCTCATAATATTTGCCAATCAAGTAACGGCTCATGTCATTTTCATTGGATGTGTAAAATAATTAGATATTACATTCACAAAAAATTGCACCATTTATCTTTTAAAGGTTAAACTAATAAATATTATTTATCATGACAGTTTGTTTGTTTCATCGCAATATATATTCTCATAATATTAACTTTTTAATTTTTGTTGTTATTATTTACAGCTAGAGATATTCACGATTAAAAGAGTGCATATAGGAATGTAAAAAAAATAAAATAAAAATTTAAAAGAAGTGCAACTATTAGTTGTGTGTGAGTGTTACTTCATCAACATTAATTAATATTTGTTATATTATAGTTATCACTAGTTTAATTTATACTAATAACAAGTTACTCCATACTATAATTATAGTAGCCTAGTAGAAGTATTAACTAATTTATTATCAACAACAAAAAAATTAAAGATTTTTATTACGAAGTTTTCAATGGAGGACTAATTACATGCTAGGGGCATGGCTCATGCACTTTTTCAACTTTGTGCAAGATATGTTATACAAGTACAACGTTGTTAATATCATGATGTCAATTGTTAGATGTACAGTCTTATGGTCCTTAGTAAGATTATTCCTTCAATTCTTAAATAAATAAATGTTTTAATTGAAGTATACGGGATTACATAAATGATAGAATTGTACGGAGAGACATGTTATATATAGAATTATGTAACAATTTTGATGTCCAACAATACAACATAACCCTACCGATCAATTGTACAATATAATAACTAGTTCAACATGATTGTATACAAGACACTTAGGACTCTAGATGGCCCTTGAAAGAGTGTAGTTTGGTAGAATTTTGTGTATCAAATAATAATTGTGATGTTGTAATGTTAATCATCACTTCATTCATATTATTATGCTTATGCGTTGATCTGACGTCCATGGCATAAAGAATAATGGGTGAGGCCATTGATTATCCTCGAGATGAAAGCGTCCTAACTCCTAATAATAAAGTATATATAATTCCTTATCCCAAGTTATATTCAAGTGAAAATGATACAGATCATGCATCTAATTATACCACCAAGCAAAGCTTGATTTAGTGAGAACTTTGCATCATGATCGGCGACCCTTTTAAAGTGCAGTGCTTGGCCCACTAACACAAGCCAGAAGGACGGAGGACCTGTGAGAAGTTATGGTCCAATAGGGCCCAAAAAAAATATAATTGTATGTGTTGAAATGATGATGTTATTCATGATTTCACGAACATTACTTTTACATCTACTTAGGGTCTATTTTCTTCAAATTATTTTCAGTTCAGTTCAGTTCAATTCTTAATTTCCTTCTCTCATAAAATATTCAGTTCAATTCAGTCAATCAGAACATGGCTTTAGTAAGTAAATAATCCATTAATACTTCGAGATAGATTATTTTAAAAAAAATATTCGGAAGTATTGAGTATTGACTTGGACTCACTTTCATTAATACTTCGTACGAGTACTATTTTAAAGTGGACAATCCATATTTGCGAAATTAATGTAAGCTTTGAGAATATCAACAAGAAGAGTGATAGGCTATTAACTATCCACTAGATACCTTATTTTATACTTTGTATGTTAACTAATGTCTAATTGTTCTGATTGGTTAATTGGTATAAAATTTGCTTGGTCAATGGAATACTGATGACAAAACTCTCTACTTTATTATATCCTTCAACTTCTAAACTGTCATTGTGGCCTCGTTGTATAATCTGGTTTCTATATTTTCATATTGTGTTATAAAACTTAAAACCAGGGGCGCAACTTGATGGTTTTTAACTTTGAATGAAGCCTTTGATGAACATACAAAAAATTTATGTGTTAGCTAGCTAAGCTATGTTCTACTCATTTTATTTTCGCATATTGTATATTGGTTTCATAAGTTCACGATAAGTTAAAGTAAGATAATATAAAGGGTTGAAGTTCAAATGAGATAAAATAAAGAGCTTAATGCTTGCCTTACATTGTAAATGCCGTATAACAATTTCTTAATTCTATCAGTAAAATAATTGGGGGGGGGGGGGGGGGGGGGGGGGGAGTGATTAATGCATGATATAAACTATTTCAGTATTTGTATACGAAGTATCATTTTTCAATAAATTAATGCACAAAAGTATTTATAAATACTTTATGACATTAAAAGCGTTGTGAATGTTACATTCAAGCACCTCATAAATAGATTAACAACATGAGTACTTAACAAAAAAAACTTCGATCACTAATTGAGCTACATGTGTGCGAGATGAAAAACTTTAATCCAGCAAAGAGTTTCTAATTCGAGCATTAATTTGTTATATAATATACCTACTACTTTTTTTCATATATATATATAAACACTAAAACTCACATTAATTGAAAAATAAAACAGAACATTTTCCTTCATTTAATTTTTACCAATTTTCCTGCCTCCAATAAAATTCTCTTGTAATCCTTATATACATTTATAAAAAAAAAAAATCTCTTTCTTAGGTACAATTTTATCATGGACATTAAAATTGAAGCTCAAGATAATCAACAACAACAAAGGAAACCTCTTTTAGAAAATGAATTAGAGCCAACAAAACAACCAAAAACACAAACCCAAAGAGCCATTAGAAAAACATTCAAAAGCACATCCCACTTATCTAGCCTCCTCCCCTCGGGCTCAGTCCTCATATTTGAAATGTTTTCTCCCATTTTAACAAATCAAGGTCGTTGCGAAACGTTCCAAGCCCAACAACTAACATTATGCCTCATACTATTCGTTGGTTTATCATGTATAATAATGTGTTTCACTGATAGTGTAAGGGACGAACGTGGTAAAGTTCGATATGGTATTGCAACATTTAAAGGCATATGGATAGTCGATGGTTCCGTAACCCTTAGCCCTGAACAAGCAGCGAAGTATCGAATTAGGGTTTTGGATTTTGTTCATGCAATTATGGGGATATTGGTGTTTATGGCCGTTGCTTTGTTGGATCAAAATGTTGTCAAATGTTTGTTTCCATTGCCATCTCAAGAAACCAAAGAGAAACTTGTTATGTTTCCAATTGGAGTTGGAATTATTTGTGGTTTGTTGTTTGTTTGTTTCCCTAGCAAACGTCGTACCATTGTTTCTCCTCTTTCTAAACGCTAAATATTGTGTATTTACTTCTTTTTTTCGTTTTTTATGCATGTTGGTGTAACTTATTTCTGTTTTGATTTTTTGGGTTTATTTATAATTATGTCTCATATATTCACAGAAAGTAAGAATGGCTTTAAAGGTAGTAGTATATATACTTTTCCTTCTTCTTTTATACTTCGCATATAACAAATACGTATAGTTAAAATAGAGTTTTTCGTTCTATTTGATTTATGTGTTGATGTAAAAAGAAAACAAACAAATGATACCCTATTGCGAGGTTTAGAGTACCTTAAGGCTTTGCTAAAGAACCAGTAATCTCTTTCCTCAAAAAAAAAAAAAAAAAAAAAAAAAAAAAAGAACCAGTAATCACTTATAGAGTAACAAAAATGTAAGAATTTTTTCAGTATTAATGATTAGTTGATTACCAAAATATGTATGAACAAGTTCATAACTTTTAGTAGAGCTTAAAGTTAATTAAGCATCAACTCAATTATTTTAGAAAAAAATAACAACAAAAATTAGTTCGAACAAATAAATTCCAAATAAAAAGTAACAATAGATAATCAAGAAGAATAATTAATAGCATTAATTTTTGTAATTAACTCAAGCATGAAGTTACAATTGGAGATTAAGAAATACGCTTAACCTTCCCATTTAGTGGAGAACTACTTACCGGTTTTGGGTATTTGAAATCACTTTATTTCTGGTAAAAAGCTGTAATGGGCTAAACTTTTTCAAAAAAACAGATGGCCTTTATTAACGGGCTCAGCCCGAGAAGCCCAAAAATTTCGATTGGGTTATAAACAGCGTAAGCCCAACGACAAACTGTATTATATTAAATGGACTTCCAAGTTTCAACCAATTATGAGATTTTTATTGCAACTAAACTCTTAAATTACACCATTGACAACTGATTATTGCACTCAAAAATCAACGTTTATGAAATATCCAATTCAAATTCCTGTCAATAATTCATATATTTCTGATTAAGCTAAGAAATTGAGCTGATAATCTTATTGCCAATAGTTACGACTCGTATTATAACTTACATTAAGGAAAGGAAAATACTTAGGTTTAATTAAGACGATAATAAGCACACAACATAGGTATATATATGATCTTAATATTGATACATATGAAGAGGAAGTCGAGGCTCAGCACAAGCAACGAGAGGAATTTTCTTAGGGTTTGAGAGACCGAAAATCTCATCCATGTCCAAATCTTCGGGTTTCATATTGTCCGGTAATTTCATTGTAAATCCTTGAAGAATATTAGCCAAACTTGATTCAATGATTTTAAGGCCAAGACTATACCCTGGACACATCCTTCGCCCTGACCCGAAAGGCAATAACTCGAAATCGTGACCTTTAACTTCTATGTTCTTTCCAATAAACCTCTCCGGACAAAACTCCTCTGGCCTTTCATACACTTTAGGGTCTCTTTGTATAGTGAAAGTATTCACAAGTACTAGAGAGCCTACGGGAATATCATACCCAACAATTTGAACGTGTTCCCTTGACATTCGTGGTACAAGCATAGGTGCAACCGGGTGCAATCTCATTGTTTCTTTTACTATATTGCGAATGTAGGGTAAGTTAGGTATGTCTTTCTCTTGAACCCATCTCTCTCTTCCAACTACGCGATCAAGCTCTTCTGTTGCTTTAGCTAATATGTCTGGCCTTCTTACAAGTTCTGAAATTGCCCACTCTACTGTTACAGTTGAGCTCTCTGTACCTCCAGCAATTAAATCCTGAAACCATATAGTAGGTGTTTAACATAGATAATTGTCAATTTTACCATAATAACTCATATACTAATAACTAACTAATCTGATAACCATCCACATATCTTTTTTGACCAATAAAATAAAAAAAAAAATCCACATAACAATCACTATGTTATAATATCTTTCTTATCACAAGGGATTAGCTAAGAAAACTGAGTGGACTATATATAAGAAATAGCGTTATGCCGTTATTTATTCATTTAATTTCAAAGTCTAGTCTTAAAATAATAGTAAAATATAAAAGTTAGATTACGACATACCTGACTAAATGCCTTGACTCCAATTCGTTCAAGCTTGACTTCATTATTAGGATCATCAGCAAGTTGTAACAAAACATCCACCATATCTTTAGCCACCCAATTTTCCTTCTCTTTTTCCCTTCTAGCATTATGTTCATCTAACACATGCTCCATAAACCTATCAAATTTTTTAGCCAAAACCTTCATTCTTTTCACATAACCTTGTACATCAACGTACTTTAAACATGGGATCCAATCACCAAGATTAAACACTCCATTTAGTAAGAATAATTCATCAAGCATCAACTTGAATTCGTCCGGTGTAATGATTGGTTTCTCCTCATTTTTGTCTAGGTACCTTTTCCCTAACACCATCCGACTGATCACGTTTAAGCTCAAAGTTGAAAGGTGATCTTTTAACACGATGGGTTCTCCATTTGTGTTAAATATACCTTTTAACACGGAATTGAGCTCTTCTACACGTATGTACTCATACGATTCGAGCCTTTTAACACTAAAGAGCTCCATCAAGCACATCTTTCGTGCTTGGCGCCAGTATGAACCATACTGAGACCATGTTATATCGGAGTAATTATAAGTAGTTAGCTTTCCTGCTGAGGTTTTAGGCCTCCCAGCAAAAATAATATCATGAGTCTTAAGGAATAATTTAGCCATATCAACTGATGAGCCCACTAACACTGGGACTGACCCAAATTTGAGCATCATTAGAGGCCCATATTTCTTAGAGAGCTCATGTAGGGATCGATGAGGGAGTGACCCAATAAGGTTAAAGTTTCCGATGATGGGCCACGGTTTTGGGCCTGGTGGTAAATTAAGTTTACTACGGCGAAGGTGGTTAGTAAGGAGTACTAAGGCTATAGCCACTAGCCACGCAACCGCGTAAGCGGCCCAAGTTGGTGCCTCCATTAGTACGTGATTGGTTTTTGTGGTGGTAGTGAAAGAATAAATGTTTTTGTTTGTGATTTGAAAGTGTTAGGTTGAATGGCTTGGCCAAACTCTATGATTGTATGGATGTTTATATAGTACGTAATGCAAGAATAAACTAAGCACTTTGTAATGCATGAAGTTGCGGTTGGTAAACTTTACTCTTTTTTTTTTAATGATACTTGACATTGCAGAGTAATTGCAAGAAAGCTTCGCTACTTGATAATTAATTAATTAATTAAGCTGACCATAAAAACAAGTGATGATGTATTGATCAATCAATAATGCAATTATAGTATTAGTATATACACTACTCTATACTAAACATATAGGGGGTGAATAAAAGTCCCAATTAAAACTTGTTTACTGTTCATAAACAAGATTATATAAAAATTTTGATTTCGTTAATAGATAAAAAAAACGAACAAATTCACGTTTGATTTAACATAATGTTGACTAATTTTAGAGAGAATTTCCAAAGACTTTTATAAGTTCTTGTATAATTGATTTATAGATCCAAATTCAACTAGTACTGTTGTATATTTTTGAGAGAGACCTCATGTCATGGACTTGTTAGGTGTGTGTTTGGCTTGTTTTGTGACTTGGTGGATTTAATGTAGTCCATTTGTTATATTTTTTTAAAAAAAAAATATTTATTATTATTTTAAGGTTATAATATAAATAGTCTCAAAAAGTGTATTACATAGTGCCGGTAGACCTTAGTAGTATTTTAAAGGAGGATTGTAGCGGGGTGGCTTTACCACGTTTTTTTCCTCTGTACGTAGTTTCTGGTTTGTTTTTATTTTACGCTTTTTCTTTCTCTTGGCTGTATTCCTCATTTGAATAAAAAAAATAATTATTAATATAAAATTTTGAATTTTTCATATTGTGAGCTATAAATAATTTTGAATGAAAAATGAGAAAATACAAGTTTCTCAGCATGATAAACATATGTTTCTCAAAAGGGAATTTTGGTCTTTTGATAAAAAAAAAAATACTCACTGCTTTCAACTTCTCTCTCCTCAACAATGGACTTTGAGCATTTTTTATTTTTTGTTAGAGAACCACAATAAGGACGGGTTATGAGAATCGATCTCAGAATCCCCTAAAATTAAGAGAAAAGGTTGTTTAACCACCTGAGTTATCTCTCACTCTTAATGCACGTAGTAGTATATTAGGAAGTTTTTAACGTTTACAGTGATTTACTTGTGATTTATACTTGTGATTTATAAGTAGCTTTCTTTATATACTTTGAGTGTGACTAGTAATTTGTACTTTTTTTTTTTAATACTTTTGGACTTTGGTGTATGGTTCCTTAAATTGTCTTGCCCACGTACTTGACCATTGTTTTGTTGTTGACTGTTTTTCTTAAAAGTCGTTAATTTTAGCAAGTGAAATTTCCCACGAATCTCATGTGTAAATACTTTGAGATATCGGAGCAATTACTAACTAGTGCTACACTGCTACTACGTACTTTGTGGAGTATTATTTTTTATTAAACCAAGACAAGACTCATGAATCAATTGGGGTAAGTGAGGAAATTGGGTTTGGTAGTTCCTTGCTATTTTTTAAGAGTGTATCAACTACTAACACGAGAAGTTATTTTCATTCAACGATTTTATATATAAACAACTAATATAACCAGCTAGTTAAGATATTAATGTAATTAGCAAGCCAAATCAACCAACGGAATCAAATTTTAATCATCAACTACTCGTTAATTTCCAAACATATCCTATAAATTTTTCCAACCAAATTAGTTAAGGAAATGTGGGGTCAAAAACTCAGAAGAACATACAAGATGAGTAGATGAAAGTCCGACATTAGTCATGTGCAACTTGTAATGAGCCTAGGCCCAACAGCTAATGACTCGTACCGCAGTTTTACAGAAACTCAAGATTGGTCATCAATTTACAGTATCATTAATGTATCATTAATATGTTCATTTCCCAAATTATATGATATAATTATGGACCATCAACTAACAACGACATACTTTATCACGTTTGGCAAGCACATGCAAATTGTTAACGACTCTAGATAAGAGCGATTATTGGTTTTGTTTCTAGTGAGCCATTTGGGCAATACAAACTACAAATGAGATAAAACGATTATTGTTATTGTAAATAATTCACAATTAACTTCGCTCTTCTATGGAGTATTAGTTTATAAAATCATTAAAAACAAATTTTTGCTCTAAAATAAGTGAGGTTTATACAAGTTTAAATTGTTACTCATGAAATCTTATATTAATGACATTTAAGATTTTGTACTTTCTCTGTCTCTAAAAGTTCTTCATATTTTTAGCAATGATTGTCTCATAAAAATAAGTTATAAAAATATGATTACCTAGTAACATAAGTAATATATTTACTAGATGAACACGTGTAGTATATCAATATATGTAATTTTACATATCTCTTACAAATCCATAATTCATTCTTTCAAGCAAAACGTCAATTAAGTTCCTTAATTTGTAGGAAATCAAACAACCATCTCTTATTCAAGACATTATACATACTAGTAGCACGCAAGAAGAGATACCAAACTCTTAAGGTTTAATTAAGACAACAATGCAAATAACTAAAAGTCCTTGGTTCACTAGCTAATAACTAAACCAAATGATCGGGTTACGATCATTTTAGTTCAAGGAAATCATAATGTTCACATATGATACATATGATGAGGAAGTCTAGGTTCAGCGCATGCAACAAGAGGGATCTTCTTTGGATTTGAGAGACCATAGATTTCTTCCATATCTAAATCTTCAGGCTTCATGTTACCAGGCAATTTCCATACAAATCCATGAAGAAGATTAGCCAAACTTGATTCGATAACTTTGAGGCCAAGACTATACCCTGGACACATCCTTCTTCCCGTCCCAAAAGGCAATAACTCGAAATCGTGACCTTTGACATCTATATTATTTCCAAGGAATCTCTCGGGCAAAAATTCATCGGGTTTTTCATACACTTCGGGGTCTCTTTGTATGGTAAAAGTATTCACAAATGCTACACAACCCTTAGGAATGTCATAGCCTTTGATTTCTACATGCTCCCTTGCCATTCGAGGCACAAGCATAGGTGCCACTGGGTGTAACCTCATTGTTTCTTTTGCTATTGCGCGAATGTAGGGTAAGTTTGGTACATCTTTCTCTTGAACCCATCTTTCTTTTCCTATTACACGGTCGAGTTCTTCTATTGCCTTGGCAATAACTTCAGGTTTTTTTAAGAGTTCTGAAATTGCCCACTCTACTGTTACCGCTGAACTCTCTGTACCTCCAGCAATTAGATCCTGAAATTCAATAAAAATAGTTTTTTTTTTTTTTTTTTTTTTTTTTGAAGGGGAATAAAAATAGTTAATTAAATCACTTGATTAACCAATTAAAAGTCAGTGTATATACTGTCGACATTATTATGACATAGTTTTGTTATTTCATTGCAATCTTTCTTATCCCTGTATAATACGAAGTATACAAGTTATTAGTTTGGTTCACATGTAATCCTTTAGATCATGTATTGAGACTAATTTTTACAACATTATGATGTTCGATTTTCGAATTTTACAGTGCTAAAAATAATATACATAATACGTGTTAAGTTACTATGAAATTATGTATTGTACGATTGAAAGTATTACAAATATAAAAAAAGGTAACACTTCCTACGAGTTTATCATTACGATCGGCTCAATTACTGTATTAGTTAACTATACATGTACATATATGATATATAGTCATATTAGTCACATTGTAAATTTCCACGATAGCCCCTCATAAAGTCATAATTACATGACCAATAATACAAATTAGATTTGGCTCCATCTTCACCCGAAAGCGCCCCCCCAAAAAAAGTGTCTGTCACTCTCTCTCAGAGTACAGTAACGTTCTTTATCGTTTCCATTATTACATACTTGAATTTTACGGAACATTAAAAAATATCTCGCTTTGCATGCCAAAATAAAGAAAAAAAAATGTATTTTTCATAAAAAGTTACTATATATATTCCGTTTATTAGCACAGGTGCATTCTTGTCTAATAATAAAAAATAAAAAAAAAAATAAAAAAAAAAAAAAAAAACTTTAGATTTCGACGTACCTGGCTGAATGCCTTGACTCCAATTCTCTCAAGCTTAACTTCAAGAGTAGGATCATCAGCAAGTTGTAACAAAACATCCACCATATCTTTAGGAACCCAATTTTCCTTCTCATTTTCTCTTTTAGCATTATGTTCATCTAACACATGCTCCATAAACCTATCAAATTTGTTACCCAAAGCCTTCATTCTCTTCACATAACCTTGTACATCAATGTACTTCAAACAAGGTATCCAATCCCCAAGATTCAACACTCCATTTAGTAAGAACAATTCATCAAGCATCATCTTGAATTCTTCGGGTGCAATGAACATTTTCTCATTATTATTTCTTTCCAGGTATTTTTTCCCTAACACCATCCTACTAATCACATTCAAGCTCAATGTTGAGAGGTGATCTTTTAACATCGTTGGCTTGGTTTTAGTGTTAAATATGTCATTTAACACTAAATTAAGCTCTTCTACACGTATGTACTCGAACGATTCGAGCCTTTTTGCGCTAAAAAGCTCCATCAAGCACATCTTTCGTGCTTGGCGCCAATATGGACCATACTGAGACCATGTTATATCGGAGTAGTTATAGGTTGTGTATTTTCCTGCCGAGGTTTTAGGCCTTCCGGCAAAAGTTACATCATGAGTTTTAAGAATAAGTTTTGCCATTTCAATTGATGAGCCCACTACCACCGGGACTGACCCAAATTTGAGCATCATTATGGGCCCATATTTTTTAGAGAGCTCATGGATGGAACGATGGGGGAGGGCCCCAATAAGGTTGAAGTTCCCAATGATGGGCCATGGGTTTGGGCCTGGTGGTAGGTTAAGTTTACGACGGCGAAGGTGGTTCGTAAGGAGTACTAAGGCTATGGCCATTAGCCATGCGGCCGCGTAGGCGGCCCAAGTTGGTGCTTCCATTGGTAAATTGGGTTGTGTTGGTGGTGGAGGAACAAAAATGTTTTGGTTTGTGGTTTGGAAATGAAAGTTGGATTTGGCTTGGACTAACTTAACATGGTAAGGGGTATATATAAATAAAATAATATAATAATGCATGTTTTTTTAAAAAATTAATAATATAATAATGTTTTTTCTAAGTAATAATAATAAAATAATGGACGACATATTGCAAAAAGACGCAAAATAGTAATGCATAAAGTTGTTTCCTATGAAAATAATGCAAAAAGTTGTGGTTGTTAGACTTCACTCTATTATTTTGGGACTTTGTCATTGCATTATGCAAAGTAATTGCAAGACAATTTCGTTAAACACGAGTAAGTCAGTAAGGTAACGTACAGTCCCTTTCCACACTGTTCAATTCCATATGACTAATTTGACCACTTAGTTTGGTGGAAAGATTTTTCTGAATTTTCACTTTCCATTTTGACCATAAAATTTACTGATGGAGTAGTAATGCACTAAGGGCCTGTTCACATTTATTTAATTTCAATTCAGTTCAGCTCCAATCAATTCAGTTTAGTTCGGTTTAGCTCCAATCAGTTCAGTTCAGTTCATTGCAGTTTAGTTCAGTCCAGCTCTTAATTTCCCTTTCACATAAAATATTCATTTCAGTTCAATTCAGTTCAGTTCAGTTCAGCTTCAATCAGTTCACTTCAGCTCAACTCAGCTCAATAAATATGAACAGACCCTAATATACGTAATATGTTATTGACTTATTGTTAGATTTGTCTCTATGTATAATATTAAACTGCTCCGTATCAATGTTTTATGAAATATAATATTTAATACTTCCTGTGCAATTTCTTTTGTACATGCTAAACAGGCTAAGTACGGAGTGTTAAATAAATGCAACTAAAATAAAGTGTTAAATAAAACTAGTACGTACTCCGTTAGATATAGAGACTAGAGAGAGTACTCAAGTTTTGAGAGGTTTTAGAGTTTTAGTACTCCGTATTTGCATGACAAAAAATCTGAGTAAGAAAACAAGTGTGACAGTGGTCCATCCTTTTTGTAAATTTCATATGCAATTCTTTTGTGTAGACTTGAAAAAATAGTTGGTCCGTCGTCATGTTTGTTTTGGATTGAATAACTTCGGCTTTGGGTCGTTTTTTTTTTTTTTTTTTTTTTTTTTTTTGTCATATTTGGTTTTAAGTCAGTAACCTCTTGTATGTTGTTATTTTTGTTGATTAGCAAATGTAAAATTTAAAGCTTAACACTTATTTTCTGTTTTATCAATTATTTAATCCCATAAAATATATCTCTCTATCTAAAAATAAAATGAAAATAAGGTATTCTAATAGGAGCATCCTATATTTTTTCAAGAACTTGTACAAAAATGAAAAAAAAAAAACAATCTATTAGCATGTAGCCCTTTATGTTGAAACAAAGCTACAGATTTGAACTCTCCATTATACTATATCTACAGTATAAGGACTAAAAATCTACTCTATTTGTAAGGTAGACAGAATTACCAATTAAAACTTGGTGGAGTTAGTGGGGAACTTACCTTGTAACTTTGCTTGGGAGTAGGGGGGTTCCCTTACCTCCCTCTACTTTCAAGCGTTGACCTGCGAAGCTCACAGAACTTGCTTAACCTGTGAAAGGTATCGTTCCGTAGAATTCTTCATCATACTTTTAAAAAAACACATGAATATTCAAAGAACATTCATGATTGGGAAACGTAAATGCTCTATAGATTTTTCCTGAAAAGGTCGTAGGAGAAACTTTGTTGTAATTTCTAGTTTAAATAGTTCTTTGCCAACTTATTTCACTATAATTTCGTTCTGTTACTAGTATAACTTAGAAGTTTCAACATTCTTATCTTCTTGAAAATGTCTTCCAAATTAAATTGTTGTTAATTTAGTTTAGTATCTTTCCGCCTATATTCTTCCTGTTCCATAATAATTGACATATTTTAACTTTTTTCATACTTTGATTTTTTTTTTTTTTTTTGACAAAAGCAAATATATTTATAAAATTAGAGTTTACAAAATACAGAACAAGAACTAAACCTTAAAGCATGACTTTTAACATGCACTTAAGCCTTTACAACAACTTTTAATATAAAAAACAATGTTAAACTTGAATTGACCAGACATGTCGCAGATTAGGGACTACTTACAAACCAAGGAGCAAAAGCATACTACACACCATAAAGAGAGCAATGGAGAGAATCGAAACTAGCCTTTCCTTACCTGGCGGGATCAACTCATCACCAAGTAAGGACTTCAAACGGGTCACTTGAACTAGTGACCTCCCAATCAATAACTTTCCTTGTTGGCAAGAAAACTTTGACAACGTCGAGGCTCGAGAAACCCCAAAACAAAGTTTGGGCGCCTGGTTCAGATAAAAAAATTCAAGAGTAATGATCACAAGAATCATTACAACCGAAGAAAAAGGAACCAAACCAATACTAATCCAACAAAATACACACTTCACCTTAGCAAAGGCCAACTTCTTGTTCAAACCCCCAACAGTCACACATATAAACTCTCTTACCAATATAACCACACCAAAATCCTTAACAAAGGATCCTAACTCCCTCTTCACACAACCATCCAAATATTATAGCCAAAACCCTAGCTCCTAGGGTTTTAAAAGGGGGGACTTGAAATGGGAGAGAGAGAAGAGAGGATTTAATAGAGGAGAGAGGATAATTATTATGTCTAACAATTAGAGCTGTCAAAAACCGACCCTAACTGGTGAATCCGAACCGTTTCGAACTGTTCCGAAAAGGAACCGAACCGCTATGAACCTGTTATTTTAAAAACGTAAACCGATCCGACCCGATTTTTTAAATCATGAAACTGAACCGATCCGAATGTTTGAGAACCGTTAATGAACCGTACCCGTTATCAAGCCGAACTGATACAACCCGAAACCGAGAACAACCCGAATCGAGTACTTCCGAACCCGATAGCAACCCGACCCATTGTAAACCGAAACCGATTAAACCCGACAAAAACCCGATAAACCCAAATCGTTTACAACCTGTAACTTAAAATCGAACACTATATTGTATTAAAAAAATCTGAATCAAAAGCTAACTCTAGATTTGTTATTATTTTTTGATCTTGAAAATCTTTATACAGAAAAGGGACTTAATTAAAGCTATTGGAATAACTAATTATAGAATGTTGAGGATATACTAGTATATACGTTAACGTAACCCGTTCAAAACTGGCAAAACCAGTTGTCAAACCGACTAAGTTCAACTCGAGCCAATTATGACTTGAACCGATTACAACCCGACCCGATTAGGACCCGATATGTTTTGACCCAAAACCCGCTTTAAACTGACAAACACCGTTTTAAACCGACCAACTTTAACCCGAACCGATTATGACCCGAACCAATTATAACCCAACCCGATTAGAATCCGACCCGAAAAGAAACTGTAATAAAAACAAACCTAACCGAACCGACCCGAAATTATTTAAAACCGATCCGAACTGACTCGATAATAATTCCAACCCGTTAAAAACCGATCCGTTGTAATAAACCGATAAACCGAACCAAAAACCGAACCGCAAACTCGATTGACACCCCTACTAACAATAGTTATTGGAGAAGATTAGTTTGCCATAATACAAAGTATTAAATAACAGGTTAATAAGTAAGATGTTGTTGGAACAATACTTCGTATGAATTTATATTATTGGAATGTCATGAAGTTTCTATAATTTTTAATTACTCCCTCTGTGTTTGAAAAAGAGCATCGGTTTAATTTTTGTAATATTCATGTACTATCTTTGACTTGACTATTTACTAATCTCTTCGTGTCTAAGTTTAATTTTGTTACCCCTTCCACTCTTTATTATATATTTTTTTTCATTTGTGTTTTGTGTAACAATATTGACAATTGATATATCTTTAGTTTTTTCAAAAAAATAATACTACCTCTGTCCCTAAATTACATTCCTCCTTTTTATTTTTGGTATTCCAAAATTACATTCCTCCTTTCTATTTTTGGTAAGTTTTTTTTAGTAAATCAACTCTCTTTTTTTTGTTTTATATTTAATGCTTTCTCACTCATCCTTACCTAATCTCACTCATAATCCTTGTGCCAAATTACAATGAATATGATTGGTTAAAAATTTTCAATTAGGAGCATGTGATTGGTCCTTTTTTTTTTGCAAAGGATTGATGACATGTCATAAGTAATAATTAATCTATCTTTGTACTTCCCATAACATTATCTAATCATTGTTATTTGTCTTACTCATTCCTCCTTAATTCCCGTGTAAATTTCCAAAGAGGAATGTAATTTAGGGATGGAGGGAGTAGTATGAAAATATAAAATGTAACAAATTTAACAATATCTAATGTAGGGCCTGTTCTCTTACGTTGAAATCAGTTCAGTTCAGTTCAGTTCAGTTCAGCTGAGTTCAGTTCAGTTCAGTTCAGCTGAGTTTAGTTCAGTTCAGTTCAGTTCAGCTCCTAATTTCCTTCTCTTATAAAATATTCATTTCAGTTCAGTTCAGTTCAGTTCAGTTCAGCTGAGTTCAGTTCAGTTCAGCTGAGTTCAGTTCAGTTCAGTTCAGTTGAGTTTAGTCAATGAGAACAGGCCCGTAATTATTTTTCTCTTATATAGTAATTAAAAAATATTGTCAAAGTTTTATAAATTTGACCACATTCATAGTAAATAGGAAGATAAAAAAGAACGTAAGGAGTATGTAACTTTTATTAGGTTAGTTATAATGTATATCTTCATAATATCATATTTTAAAAAGTAAAAACTTATAAAAAATTAGAGATACTAATAATTAAATTAAAATTGTGTATTAATAGTGTATCGATCAAAGTCATACATGTAAATAGATGAATAGAGAGAACAATTCAAAATCATAGAAACATAAATATTATCGTTAAAATTATAAGTATTAATTATTATGAAACGGATAGAATAAATGAGTAACATTGTGCTAGTATTAGGGCCAATTAGGCAATTGTATTTTGTACCAAGACTAGACCTTTGGCAAACATTCTGAAGGAAAACAACTGGGGTCCTCCTTTCTGAGTGCGCACCCGTGCCCTACGCTCTAAAATGGTCCAATTCAAGTCATCAATTATTTCGATGACGGTTTCTCTTGGTGCATAATGGGCCATAATAATGCACCTAAATTTGTAGTCATCAATTTGTAGACAAATTTTGATCATGTCCCCGGCCCGTTATCATTCCCAAAATATTACTGGCTAATATGTACTTCGTATTTATTTTTAACCGCAAGGGCAAGTAACAGCTATGAGTATTACCCACCCAGAGAAGCGTAGCTTCCTCCTTTAAAATTAACTTGATATATTATTTTGGGTTTTTCTATACGATGCCCTTGAGGTATTGACTTTTCCAAGCTGTACCCACCTATTTTCAAAATTCTACGCTGCACCCCTAAGGTACTTTTAGTGTCTAAGATGTAACCCTACCCTAATCCCTCCGTTATCTTAAGTTAACTTTCCGTTAACTTCGAAATAAATAATTAAAAAAAAAAAAAACCCAACCACCTCTCTCTCCTCCCTCACAAGTCACAACTACCCACCAGCCACCACTACACCTCCGGCCGCACCGCCGCACTTTCAATAATCCAGCCGCACCGCCGCACCAGTGGCTCGCCCCTCTCTCCTCGACCGCCCACTGCCTGCTGGAATACCAGCCACCCCAATCCTCTCCCGCACCGGAAAACCCACAACCCTACTCCCAACTGCTCCCTGCTCTCCACCGCACCAAAACTGATCAGCCGCATGACCAGCAAACGCCACCGACCAGCTTCTCCTCTCACCTCGGAATACCAGCCACCCCAATCCCCTCCCGCACCACCGCAGCAGTCCCACACCACCGCAATAATTAAACGACACCAAATCCTAATTTTTCCCCCAATTTGATTAAATACACAAAACTTGTTTTAATTGATTTTTCCAATGAAAATTTGCACGAATATAGTTTAATTGGCCGAGATTGTTCAAATTTTGCCCAAAAATTTTCGAAAAATGGTCGAAAATCTGGAAAGAGAAGGAAGGAAGGAGGAGGATGATGCAGTGGTGGGTCGAGGAGAGAGAGGCAAGCCATTATGGTGCGGCGGTGCAGCTGGAGGTACGGCGGTGGTGCGGCTGGAGGTACGGTAGTGGGTACTTGTGATGGAGGAGAGAGTGGTGTTTGGGTGTTTTTGGGTATTTTTGTTTTTTTTTTTTAAAAAATTATTTTATTTTGAAGTTAACGAAAAGTTAACTTAAGTTAACGGAGGGATTAAGGTAGGGTTACAGCGTAAACACTAAAGGCACCTTAGGGGTACAGCGTAGAATTTTGAAAATGGGTGGGCACAGCTTGGAAAAATCAATACCTCAGGGACACCGTATAGAAAAACCCTATTATTTTATAGTGATCAGTATTTTTTTTAGCTTCTTATTTAGTTTTCCACTAGTAAAAATTGTACTTTACCTTAAAAGAAAAAAAAAATAGAATTTTTATCTATCTTATTGTTGAATTTTTTAAAAAAAATCAATGTTGAGGCCTAATTTTAAAAATCAGCACAGGGCCCCTGCCTGGTATATAGTATGGAGTACCAGCTAACATTATATTGCATGCATCTACACTTTGTTGTAATGTGTAGAATTGTACCCTTTTTATCTCAAAAAAATTAACATTTTAAACCTTTTTCACTGTTTATATATTAAAAAATATTTATCGTTAGCTATATTGTTAAATATTTCATAGGTATTAATATAAAGTTTTAAAATTTTAATTAGACATGATTTTACAAAGTTTTATAATTTGTATCTTCTAAAGTTTTATGTTGTTAATTTATAGCTTGGTGTAATATCGTAAACAAAATTTTTAATAAATGAAAAAGGCAAAAGCTAACAACCACCCCTGGGGCATTAGACAAGAGAACTAAATGTGAAAATACTATAGTAAAATTAACATTCATTACACCGATCGACGTTTGATTTTGTCGTGCATTCCAAACTTAATACTCCCTCCGTTTCATAATGTTGGTCCCATATGGAATCAATCATGCACATAAAATAAGAAAAGAAATATATTTGGAATCTAACATTAATGTACAACATAATTTATAATTACTTTACCTTATTTAACTTTTTAAATTTTTTATTAGAAAATCACAAGTCATCATTGCATAATTAAAGGTAAAAATTTCCTTAATAAGAGTCATGTCATCAATCCACAACTTATTAATTTAAAAAAAAAATCAAGTTATAAATGAAATATATTCAATATGGGTATATCTTTTTGAAACGGCCAAAATAGTATATGGAACTAACATTATGAAACGGAGGGAGTACTATTTTAAGTAATATGTATTAATTTCTTATCTAATGTCCCAAGGCACTTGTTATTAGCAAGATCCAATGAAAAAAGCATGAAACCCAAACTTTTAATTTTGGAAAGAGATTAATACGACGTAAGAAGTATTAGTAAATATGTGCCAAATAAAAGTGTGAATTAAATTGGATAAAATGTGAGAAGATTAGTGTGGCATTATTCATTTCTACTGGGTATAATTAATTACTTTAAGGGCATGCTTGGATTGGGGGTAATAAAAGTCAAACTAAGCAAAATGAATGTGAAAATAGGGAAGAAGGAGATTGTGATTGTAAGGCGAAAGACTTGCGTGGACCTGGTTCACAATAATATTATTGTGGATCCGAGATTTATACACACGCAACTGACATTATAGTGAACATAGTGACCCTTATTTTTAACATAGTAATAACCTTATTTTTAACATAGTAACCTTTATTAAAACTTATATAACGTTTGATATTATTGTGAACTTGAATACAACGTTATGACCGTAATTTTAACTTAGTGACCATTATTATTCATATTAACCATTATACAAAATATTTCATTAAAAAATTAACCTCTTATAGCTTATATATTACCAAAATGACTTTTATTTCAA
Organism: Chenopodium album; assembly: GCF_948465745.1. Taxonomy (NCBI): domain Eukaryota; kingdom Viridiplantae; phylum Streptophyta; class Magnoliopsida; order Caryophyllales; family Amaranthaceae; genus Chenopodium; species Chenopodium album. The sequence goes on from NC_137859.1 coordinate 5,338,696, forward strand.
CGTAGTGACCTTATATTTATTATAGTGACTTTTTTTTTATATTTTTTTTATTGATAAAACAACCATAATTTCTCTTATATTAACGGTCCACAATAAATTAGTGTGAACCAGGTTCATTTAAGAATTTGTGGATTGTAAGAAGATTATGTAGTGATGGTATTGTGTGAGGTGAAGAAAGAGGATTTAATACCCTCATTTTGGAGGTAATAGTTACACTAGGGGGAGAGTGGGTAACTATTACCCTCATTATACCCTCATTATGAGAGTAATAATTCCTCCATCTCTCTCTTTTCCTCATGGCACAACTAGCTTATTTTATTTATAAGCACCATATCTCCTACAACAACACCTCTAATTATTTTTGTTTGACTTTTATTACCCTTTTAATGTATTACCCCTAATCCAAGCATGCCCTAATGATTGATAAATTGATAATGAGAAAAGTAAAGGTGGTAAAAAAACAAGCTTTAGAGTGGCCAAAGAAGGTGAAAGTGAAAGTTGAATTAAAGGTAATAAAGTAGGTCAAGTAACATTTGGGCCCTAACAAGCAACGTGATTTTGCAAATAAAGCAGAAATGTGATTAGAATAAGGGATCTATGTGCTATATGGCTGTTTTTTTTAGTACTTGTGATACTCGTAATATTTGTTGTGACTCTTGTGACATTATTTGTATGGTATGTTGATGGGTTGGTCATCTTTACCGGAAGATAATGTGTGTTTATACATGATTTCAATTGTCTTAAGTTTGTAATTAATCTAATTTATGAAATTAAATGTTTGATCACTAAATGGTAAATTTTTAATCGTTTTTCAAAAATTGTGTTCATATACATTATTACAATATCCTAACATACATGTGGTACTCTCATATATAACGAGAATGTCATTATTTGAAAGTTTAATTATTTAATTGATCCATTTGGAGTTCTTCAACTTCGGAGTAATATGGTTTGAAAAAAAAAAAACTTCCGGAGTTATATTTTAAATGTTTTTAGGCTTGAACTTACATCTTCTATGCTCTCAATATAATATTTTTTCCTTTGTCAATAAAATAATTATTTTTCCTTAGCATGTTATTATTTTTCCTCGCTCCTTTGCTATTTTCTTAATATAGCATAATTACGCATGTTATTATTTTTCTTCCTTTTCTATTCTTTCAAATACACATTATTGCTTGTGAATGATATGATCCAAGCCAACACGACATACGACTTTGTTGAGCTCTAATTCAGCCTAGCCAAACTTGATTCAATAACTTTAAGGCCAAGGTTATATCCCGGGCACATCCTTCTTCCTGACCCAAAAGGTAACAACTCGAAATCATGACCTTTGACATCAATCTCATTTCCTATAAATCTATCTGGCCAAAACTCATCGGACCTTTCATAAAGCTTAGGGTCTCTTTGTATGGAGAAAGTGTTCACAAACACAATGGTATCTTTAGGGATATCATAGCCTTTAATTTTAACTTGTTCCCTAGCTAAGCGAGGAACGAGCAAAGGTGCCACTGGATGCAATCTCATTGTTTCTTTTACTATTGCTCGAATGTAAGGTAAGTTTTGCATGTCTTTCTCTTGAACCCATCTTTCCTTTCCTATCACACGGTCCAATTCTTCTGTTGCCTTTTTTACGATGTCTGGTCTTCTTATGAGCTCGGCAATTGCCCATTCCACTGTTATTGTTGAACTTTCTGCACCTCCAGCAATTAAATCCTGTAATTCATTATTGTGTAAAATCTTATGTTAGTTTACAATATATAACATCTCATAGGAACTCGATGTGTAAAGAGCAAAAAAAAAAAAAAGTGATTATTACTTAAAAAAAACTTAAAATTAGATTAATATACCTGGCAAAATGCCTTGACTCCAACTCTTCCTAGCTTAACTTCATTATTAGGATCATCTGCAAGTTGTAACAATACATCCACCATATCTTTAGGCTCCCAATTCTCCTTTTCTTCTTCCCTTCTAGCATTATGTTCATCCAAAACATGCTCCATAAACTTATCAAGATTCTTTGCCGAAATCTTCATTCTTTTCACATAACCATATACATCAATGTACTTAAACAAGGGGATCCAATCCCCAATATTAAACACCCCATTTAGCAAGAACAATTCATCAAGCATCAATTTAAATTCTTTAAGTGTTACCATTGATGTCTCTTCATAATTTTTTTCCAAGTATTTTTTCCCCAACACCATCCTACTAATCACATGTAGGTTCATAGCAAAGAGGTGATCTTTTAACACTATGGGCTCACCCTTAGTGTTAAATATGCCTCTTAACATGGCTTTAAGCTCTTCTACGCGTATGTACTCATATGAATCTAGCCTCTTGATGCTAAAAAGCTCCATCGAGCACATTTTTCGTGCTTGGCGCCAGTATGGATCATATTGAGACCATGTTATATCGGAGTAGTTATAGGCTGTGTACTTTCCTGCAGCATTTTGAGGCCTCCCGGCAAAGGTTTCATCATGCATTCTTAGGAAAGTTTTTGCCATTTCCACTGATGACCCTACTAACACCGAGACTGACCCAAATTGGAGCATCATTATATCCCCATATGTCTTAGAGAGCTCATGGAGGGAGCAATGGGGAAGGGACCCTATAAGATTGAAATTCCCGATAACGGGCCATGGTTTCGGGCCTGGTGGTAGCTTAAGTTTTTGGCGGGTAATGTGGTTAGTGAGGAGTACTATGGCTAGAATTACTAGCCATGCAACTGCGTAGGCTGCCCAAGTTGGTGCCTCTAAACCCTCCATTGGTGAATGGTTTGTGGATGGAGGTAAAGTGTTTTTTTTTGTTAATTATTTTGTGGTTTTATGTTATGTAATTAGAAGTTGATATATATGAGGGTATTTATAATATAAGAATCGAGAAAAAATAATATATGATGCAAGAAATGAAAACGTCTTTGTTGGACTAAAAACGAACGCATAAAACGAAATTAGAATGTCATGCATGAACTACATACTTTTCCAATTGTCTTGGTTGGACTAATAATAAATGCAAAAGTAATAAGAAACTACAATAATGCATGAAATAAAATAAATATTATTATGATCGACTTTGTTGAACCAATTAGATGTTGTAAAGGATCTTAATTACCTTTTGTGGTTCTATGATCTGATCTCATGCATAAAAAAATATTGTTGTTGCTAAATTGGAAATTGTATAGTCAATTTTGATTGCTACCCATTCATGTAATGTAAAAGATATATAGTACTAGTAAAGTAGTACTTGGTAAGATTGTTGTTAGAACTATATATTTTGAGCTGTAATAACGGAGTAAGACTGACTTTTATGTGATATAATTTTTTTTTTTTTTGGTGCTATAAAATATTGTGATATAATTAAATTTGATAGGTCGTTATTGGGATACAAATGAATTTGCAATTCTAATTAAGGTTTAGAAACAATTAATGTACTTGTATATATTATTGAATTTAATAGATTATTATTAGAATTTTGGTTAAGGCATCGGATAAAAATATCACCACTTTTATCATATCATGAAGAAAGTATTAATATGCTGTGGCCTAGCTACTTGTAGCTCTACTTATTTTACATACAACTATACAAGTATATCACTACATGACTTTCAACTTATGTCTTGTTTTGGATCATATAATAGCCATTGTACTCAAAATTAATTATATCACATAATAGCCGTTGCCAACAATTTATACTCAAAATTACTAAACTACTGTTGTTTGATTGAAATTGTTAAAAATGTGTTACAAGTTGATTGACTTAGACCACATACATCCAATTTTGCACCGCATGCAAAATCTACATTTAAATGTGTAGTTGAGCAAATTTGAGTTAAATGTTGTTATAGTTGACCTTGCTTTACACACAATGAAGAGCTAATATATAAAAATTAATTTCACATGTATTTTCAATCACAAAACATGTCTAAATTCGCATCAAACCAATATAAACAAGTTCGTAACCGATCTCCTGATTTTCGTTTCATAACTAGTATGAATGAACGATAATAATACAATATATAAAATGAAGTTGAATTTATCACATGGCCGACATGGTTGATATATAAGATAACATAGCATTCATGTTTTGCTTATATAATTTAAATACCATTTGTTATATTTGTCAATATTTGTAACTAATATGGATCACCACAAAGACTAGTATATCGTATTATTAATTATTAATTAATTCTATTATCATCGACAGTACAACTCACACACTTTAGCTGATTGATTAAACTAAGTACTCAAGAGGGCCTCGGACTACAATTCCAAAACCCAACTTGTAAAATCAATTAAGTTTATTAGATATTTAAAGTTCACAATAAATTATAAAGATTACATATGATAAATATGATGAGGAAGTCGAGGCTTAGCACAAGCATTAAGAGGAATTTTCTTAGGATTTGAACCACCATAAACCTCTTCCATATCTAAATCTTGAGCCTTCATATTATCGGGCAATTTCCATGCAAAACCATGAATAAAATTAGCCAAACTTGACTCAATAAGTTTAAGGCCAAGACTATACCCTGGGCACATCCTTCTTCCTGACCCAAAAGGCAGCAATTCAAAATTTTGACCTTTAACACCAATATCCTTTTCAATAAATCTCTCTGGCCAAAACTCATTGGCCTTTTCATAAATTTTAGGATCTCTTTGTATAGTGAAAGTATTTACAAGCACAATGGAACCCTTAGGGATATCGTATCCTTCGATTTTAACTTGTTCCCTTGCAACACGAGGTGAAAGTAAAGGTGCCGCAGGGTGCAATCTCAATGTTTCTTTTACAATTGCGCGGATATATGGTAGGTTTTGTATGTCTTTCTCTTGAACCCATCTTTCTTTTCCTATCCCGCGGTCCAACTCTTCAGTTGCCTTTTCAATGATGTCTGGTCTTCTTATGAGTTCAGAAATCGCCCATTCTACTGTTATTGTTGAACTTTCTGCACCTCCTACAATTAAGTCCTGAAATTCATCAATGCATAAAATCAATATTAGTTTACTAGAATTAATACATATTTCATCAGAATTCTAAATAGACTAAAGAGTGAGACTAATTAATGTACATACATAATTAATTATAAAAAATGTAACTTAAATAATGTTGTAAAAAAAAACTTATAGATCAATGGGAATAATTAATATACCTGGCAGAATGCCTTGACTCCAACTCTTTCAAGCTTAACTTCATTAGTAGGATCGTCAGCAAGTTGTAGTAAAACATCCACCATATCTTTAGGCACCCAACTATCCTTCTCATTTTCTCTTGTAGCATTATGTTCATCCAACACATGCTCCATAAACCTATCAAATTTCTTACCTAAAACCTTCATTCTTTTCACATAACCTTGTACATCAATGTACTTAAACAAAGGGATCCAATCTCCGAGATTAATCACCCCACTTAACAAGAATAATTCATCAACCATCATCTTAAATTCCTCTATTGTCACGATCGATTTCTCTTCATTATTCTCTTCCGTGTACTTTTTCCCTAACACCATCCTACTAATCACATTTAAGTTTAAAGCAAAGAGGTAATCTCTTAACAATATGGGTTCCCCATTAGTGTTAAATATGCCACTTAGCATGGATTTAAGCTCTTCTACGCGTATGTACTCAAATGAATCGAGCCTCTTAGAGCTAAAAAGCTCCATCAAGCACATTTTTCTAGCTTGACGCCAATATGGACCATACTGAGACCATGTTATATCGGAATAGTTATAGGCTGTGTATTTTCCGGCAATATTTCTAGGCCTTCCGGCAAAGATTTCATCATGTGTTTTTAGAAAGACTTTTGCCATTTCCACTGATGAGCCCACTAACACCGGGACTGACCCAAATTTGAGCATCATTACATGCCCATATTTCTTAGAAAGTTCATGGAGTGAACGATGGGGGAGTGACCCTATAAGATTGAAATTTCCAATGATAGGCCATGGGTTTGGACCTGGTGGTAGGTTAAGTTTACGACGGCGAAGGTGGTTAGTAAGGAAGACTATGGCTATGGTTGCTAGCCATGCAACTGCATAGGCTGCCCAAGTTGGTGCCTCCATTGGTAAGGTCACCATTATTATGAAGGTAAAAAGTTTTTTATTTTTAATTTTTTTTGGGGGTTTACGTTTGCATGTAGAATGAAGTCATAATTTTTGGAGGTACTATTTATAGTAAATTAAGCATGAAGAATTTAATATATAATTAATGCATGAAGTAAATAACCAAATACTTTTCTAATTGTATTTTTTGGACTAAATAGTTAAAACGAACGCAAAAGCTACTCTTTAATTCATTATAACCAATCATATTAATCCTACGTTAACATCTACTGTATTAGATATAGTATGTCAAGGATCTTCAATTTTGTATGTGTGGTTCTATTTCACAGGAATTTTTTGGCTAAACTAGAAATTTTCTAGTCTATTTTGGTTGCTAGCTAGCTACTACTAGTCTACTAGTTTATGTAAACGATACTTCGTCAGTAGTACACGATAAGATTGTTAAAAAAGAAATTTCTCAAGTTGTACAACGTTTTTTGAATAAGTGACTATATTACATTATTATTGGATTTGGTATTGTAGATCGATCATCAATTCACAAATTTCTAAATTGCTTGGAACTTGATAGAGATTGTTACAATGTCTTTGTACAAGCTAAGTAAAGTTTTTTAAGCTAATGACATGAAAATTCTACATATATATGTTGAGGAAATTCAAGTTTAAGTTGTTTAAAAATCTACCTTGCAAGTTGCATTGCCTGCACTTGCACAACATAATAATCGATTAACGATAGTTAATTATTCCGTAAAAAAAAAAAAAGCGATAGTTAATTATTACGTAAGTAGAATGATATCAAAATGTGTACTGGGCGACATGGGTGTTAATTGTTAAGTGCGCCATATACTTTGAACATATGGATTAACATTTCAATACTCCCTCCGTCTCTAAATTACATTCCTCTTTCGAGCATTTATTCCTCACATAATAGAGAGAAAGAGGAATGTAATTTAGGGACAGAGGGAGTACAACATATAGCACGCCAAAGAGATAGAGGTACAAAAACAAGAGAAAAATTAAAAGTTTTCATACTTTTTTTCACCTAAAATATATACTAATATTACATTGAAGCTTTCATTGATCATCTACTACTCTATTCGTCCCATAATACTTGAGAAGTTGGAGTGGACACGGAGTTTAAGAAAAATTACAAGTGGATCCATTTAAAATATTTGTTTATTGTATAAAATACGAAGTATACTCTTTAGTATTTTTATATTGTAAAAAAACAATATAGTGGAGTGAGAGTGGGGTAGGTGAGGAGAGAGAAAATGTGGGATATATTTTTCTTATTACTAATCTCATTCCATTTTTAGTAACGTGTCAAGTATTATGGGACAGATGAAAATGAGAACTGTATCAAGTGTTATGGGACGGAGGGAGTATTCAATAAAAGCACGGGCATAATTTGGGAAAAAAATATACTTTGTATATATCTTTGGTCTAATTTGCGTTCGCACGAGCATAAAGTATTTCATTAGTCTAGAATAACCACAAATTAATTGGTTTAGCGATGGCTAGCCATACATTACCGACGGTTTGTTATACTTTTACCGATGGTTTGGAGATGTCGGTAAAAACACGCTTTCTTGTTGTGTTACTGATCTATTTATTTTGACAATAACAATGTAGAATTTACTATCTGTTTTATTACTTGGGTCAGCACTCAGCAGTTCAGGTTTTGCAGGTCGAATAAGAGCACCCCCACTATAACATATATAAAAAAATACTAGTGAATGAAATTGTGTATCGACAAGCATGAATAATTAAACAATAAAACAAAACAATTTTAAAAATTTTTAAAAAGGTAGTGTTTACTTATTTTATCATGAGTTCATGACCAGTATTTTACACACTCAATTATTAATTAAAACAAGAACACAAAAGGCCCTAACCTAGTTACCCAAAACCCAACTTGAAAAATTAAGTCTAGCCTAGTTACCCAAAACCCAACTTAAGTTTAGATACTTTAGGTTCACTACAAAGCTTAAAATTTCACAAATGGTAAATATGGTGAGAAAGTCGAGGCTCAGCACAAACACTAAGCGGAATCTTCTTTGGATTTGAGAGACCATAAATCTGTTGCATATCCAAATCTTGAGGCTTCATGTTATCAGGCAATTTCCATGCAAAACCATGAAGAATATTAGCCAAACTTGACTCAATAAGTTTAAGGCCAAGACTATACCCTGGGCACATCCTTCTTCCCGATCCAAAAGGCAACAACTCGAAATCATGACCTTTGACATCGATACCATTTCCAATAAATCTATCTGGCCAAAACTCGTCAGGCCTTTCATATACCTTAGGGTCTCTATGTATTGAAAAAGTATTTACAAGAACAACAGAGCCCTTAGGGATATCATACTCTTCAATTTTAACTTGTTCCCTTGCTAAGTGAGGCACAAGCAAAGGTGCCACTGGATGAAGTCTCATTGTTTCTTTTACTATCGCGCGAATATAAGGTAAGTTTTGTATGTCTATTTCTTGAACCCAACTTTCCTTCCCTATTAAGCGGTCCATCTCTTCTGTTGCCTTTTCAACAATGTCTGGTCTTCTTATGAGCTCAGCCAATGCCCACTCTACTACTACTGTTGAACTTTCTGCACCTCCAGCAATTAAATCCTGTAATTAATTACCGTGTAAACCCATATTAATTAATTTACTAGGATTTATGTATTGTAGAATATCTATGAGTAATGAGGGAAAAAAAAAAAAAAGAGAGAGAGATAGATTAATAATCAATTTAAATAAATAAATAAAAAAAAAAAAAAACTAAAAACTAAAATCAGGTTATACCACGCAAAATGACTTCACCCCAACTCTTCTAAGCTTAACTTCATTATTAGGATCATCAGCAAGTTGTAACAATACATCTACCATATCTTTAGGCTCCCAATTTTCCTTTTCCTTTTCCCTTCTAGCATTATGTTCGTCCAAAACATGCTCCATAAACCTATCACTTTTCTTAGCCGAAATCTTCATTCTTTTCACATAACCATTTACATCAATGTACTTAAACAAGGGGATCCAATCCCCAATATTAAGCACCCCATTTAGCAAAAGCAATTCTTCAAGCATTAACTTAAATTCTCTTAGTGTTAAAGTAGACCTCTCTTCATTACTTTTTTCCAAGTATTTTTTCCCTAACACCATTCTAGTAATCACATGTAGGTTCATAGCAAAGAGGTGATCTTTTAACACTATGGGTTCCCCTTTAGTGTTTAAAAAGCCCCTTAACATTGATTTAATCTCTTCTACACGTATGTACTCGTACGAATCAAGCCTCTTTACACTAAAAAGCTCCATTGAGCATATTTTTCGTGCTTGACGCCAGTACGGATCATATTGAGACCATGTTATATCAGAATAGTTATAGGCTATGTACTTTCCTGCAGCAATTTGAGGCCTCCCGGCAAAGGCTTCATCATGCTTCTTAAGGATATTTTTCGCCATTTCCACCGATGATCCCACTAACACCGGGACTGACCCAAATTGAAGCATCATTATATGACCATATTTCTTGGAGAGCTCGTGGAGGGAGCAATGGGGAAGGGGCCCTATGAGGTTAAAGTTCCCGATGACGGGCCATGGTTTCGGGCCTGGTGGTAGGTTAAGTTTTGGACGGGAAATGTGGTTAGTAAGGAGTAATATGGCTATAACTACTAGCCATGCAACTGCATAGGCTGCCCAAGTTGGTGTCTCCAAACCCTCCATTATTGGTTTATGTTTAAATTTGTGGAGGTAAAAATGCTTTTTATTTTTGATTGTTTTGAGTGTGTGAGTAGAAGTTTGTATGACTATGGGGTATTTAATTACAAATTAACGGAGTAAGAAAAATTGAAATATGGTGCATGAAATCCACACTTTTCCAATCGTCTTTTTGGACTTTAATCTAATGCATAAGAAATAGTTACAATACTCCGTATCATGCGTGCATGCATGAATTGAAGCAAATATTTTTCCAACTGCCTTTGTTGGACTAATCATCATAATAAAATAAAGACCAGTGACATGTTTTATTTTTCAGTGATTCTTAGTTTTTTAAATGAAATATATAGAAATCAAATCTTATACAATAATTAATATTGTTATTGTTACTGTATTGTAATTTGTTATAAGTATATATGTAGACAGTACAGCCTCTATTTCAATTTGATAGCCCCATTATGACTTTCATAGTCAAACTTTTAAAACTTTGACAAAAAAAAACTCACATTAATATTTTTATTTTATTTTATTTTATTTTATTTTTTTTGACATAAGGCTAAGCAAATTACATATAAATATTAAAGGACTAGAGACTAATGCTGGCTACAGTAGCTAAGTCATGAGCTTTCTAGACCATGTCCCGTTGAACCTTATGGACGCAGCACTGTAGATACCTGATTGTGTCTCCCCAAAAAACCAAACTCAGTAATGAGTACTTTAAAATCGTCTACAAGCCATGAGCATTTTAATTATTATTCATAATGTTTTCGATCTTATTGAGTAATAAAATATATTAGTGATTGAAATTATGTATTGAATTATTGATAATGACTAATATAAGATCGATGACTATAGAAATGAAGAAACTTATTTAATAATAATGAACTTTTTAATAGAGGTACTTCGTAGTATTTATGAGTTTTATAATAACCATTAGTCAAAAAAAAAAACATTGGTTGATTAAAACTAGAGCACAAAAGGTCTTGGACTATCACCTCCAAAACCCAATATCAATTTTTTTCTTTCTTTTTTTTTTTGGACAAGAGAAAAGATCAAATATAGATACTTGAGGTTCACTAGAAAATTTAAAATATCACAGATGGTAAATTGCTAAGGAAATCGAGGCTCAGCACAAACACTAAGAGGAATCTTCTTAGGATTTGAGAGACCACAAATCTCTTCCATGTCCAAATCTTGAGGATTCATATCATCAGGCAATTTCCATGCAAAACTTTGAAGAAGATTAGCCAAACTCGTCTCAATAATCTTAAGGCCAAGACTATACCCAGGGCACATCCTTCTTCCTGACCCAAAAGGCAACAATTCAAAATCATGACCTTTGACATCAGTATTCTTTCCAATAAATCTATCAGGCCAGAACTCATTGGGCTTTTCATACACCTTAGGGTCTCTATGTATGGAAAATGTATTTACAAGCACAACAGAACCCTTAGGGATATCATAACCATTAATTTTAACTTGCTCCCTTGCTTGGCGAGGTGAGAGCAAAGGTGCTACCGGGTGTAGTCTCATCGTTTCCTTTACTATTGCGCAAATGTAAGGCAAGTTTTGTATATCTTTTTCTTGAACCCATCTATCCTTTCCTATGACACAATCAATCTCTTCTCTTGCCTTGGCAATGATGTCTGGTCTTCTTAGGAGTTCAGATATTGCCCATTCAACAGTTATTGATGAACTTTCAGTGCCTCCCGCAATTAAATCCTGAAATTCATTTTTACGTAAAACTCTAATAATTGTAATGTATACTTTTATTACACAAGGAAAAGGGTGACGGAAATGGTGTCAACACGAATTGACCTAGTTAACCTTATTAATCCATTTTATTGCTTTTTTTTTTTTTTTTTTGAAAGGAATCTATTTTATTACTTAACTCTTACGTACTTAAATTTAATTTTTTTTTTTTTTTTTTATATATTTGGTATGCTTTGGACCTACAAAACATTAAATCCCATTAATCATTTACAGTAAATATTTTTTAATAAATACATACAAGAAAGCTCGATTATATTTAATGTAAAAAAAAAAATTAAAAAAAAAAATCGAGGGAATTGAAAATTAGCAAGGAAGAAATTGCCTTACTAAAATCCTCAAAATTTTAAAAGCCAGTATATTCAATTATAAGAAGAAGGAAAAAAAAAATACAACAATTCAAAAAAAAAAATTTAGGTCTTTTGGTTAGATTTTATAATTGAAGAATTTCTGATATTTGACTAATTAACAAAAAAAAAAGTTAAATTAGAACATATATACCTGACTAAAAGCCTTGACTCCAATTCTTTCAAGCTTTACTTCATTAGTAGGATCATCAGCAATTTTTAATAAAACATCCACCATATCTTTAGCCACCCAATTTTCCTTCTCTTTTTCCCTTCTATCATTATGTTCATCCAACACATGCTCCAAAAACCTATCAAATTTCTTAGCCAAAATTTTCATTCTCTTCACATAACCTTGTACATCCATGTACTTTAAACAAGGTATCCAATCTCCAAGATTCAATACCCCATTCAACAAGAATAATTCATCAAGCATTAACTTAAATTCCTCTAACGTTACGATTGATTTTTCTTCATTATTTTTATCCAAGTATTTTTTACCTAACACCATCCTACTAATCACATTTAAGTTCATAGTAGATAAGTGATCTCTCAACACAATGGGTTCTCCATTAGTGTTAAATATACCTCTTAACATGGAATTAAGTTCTTCTACGCGTATATACTCATACAATTCGAGTCTCTTGGAGCTAAATAGCTCCATCAAGCATATTTTTCGTGCCTGGCGCCAATATGGACCATACTGAGACCAAGTTATATCGGAATAGTTATAAGTTGTGAACTTTCCGGCTGCATTTTTAGGCCTTCCGGCAAATGTTTCATCATGTGTTTTAAGGAATATTTTCGCCATTTCTACTGATGAGCCTACTAGCACTGGAACTGACCCATAATGGAGCATCATTATAGGTCCATATTTTTTTGAGAGCTCATGAATGGAGTGGTGAGGATGAGACTTAATAAGGTTAAAGTTACCAATGATAGGCCATGGTTTTGGGCCCGGTGGTAGGTTAAGTTTACGACGGCGAAGGTGGTTAGTAAGGAGCACTATGGCTATGGCCGCTAGCCATGCAAACGCATTCGCGGCCAAAGTTGGTGCCTCCATTGGTGTACTACGTATAAGCTAATAATGAATAATATATATAGTTTTTTTGTTTTTGATTATTTTGAGAGTTTATGGTTTTCAAGTTGAAGTCAATAGAGGTTATTTATAGTAATTGAAGCAAGAATAATCCCTATTTATAGTAACTAATAATGCATGAAATTTGTGAAGTAGCGATTTAAATAGACCTCCTCCTTTGTTTTTGCATTGGTTTTATTTTTTCTATATATTGAGCCACTTGGGAATACATTATACATGGCTGACCTATGTAAATGTAACGAGTTCTTTAAAAAACATGACGTGCAATTGATAACATCATATAGTTTACAATCTTACAAAAATTAGTAGAAAGAATTATATCAAAATTAAAGGCCAGGTCAAGCAAGCTTAAAACTGAATTTGAAATTTACATTTAAAGAGTTGCTAGCTTAAGGTCCGTAACTAAGACATAATATATTTGTATGACCTCCTAGTCTAATCTATGCTACTTCGAGAATAGTCTCTCAATTTTAACAATAAGGGTACAATGTGTTTTATTATCCTAATTTTCACTTATTTAAGTTATTATTAAAATTTATTTAGTTGTATTCATTTCATTTGGCCTAGACTAAATTGAAGTTACACTTTGTACATTAAAATTTTAAAATTGGATAATTCTTTCCTTATTATTTTGAAAAAAAAAAAAAATTATCATGGCTTTTTCTCTTTTTATTCGAATTTTTTTTATTTTTAATAAATAAATAGAAAAAATAGTAGCAACAAAATCTCCCTTGTGCAATTTCATGTTGGAACCCAATGTGTATCACTTGTGAGTGTCCCACATTGAAGAAAGAGGAGAGGTGGTTCCACTTCATAAAGTATAGAAGTAACTCCAACTATTGCCAATTGGTTTTAGTATGGATCCAAAACCTTGTTTGTGGACCAAACTCTCCTCCTCCTTGTTCGGGTTGCCCAGGCCCATTTCATATTGTTTCGAAATTTAACACAATAAACCCCAGACCCCAACATAAGTGTATTTAGTGGGTTAGTTCACCCATAAAATTAATTGATTTAATGGAAAGTATATCCAATTGAACCGGTTATTTGTTGGATTGTCATTTTCGAATAGTAGTTGTAGTGTTAGTTTTATCTTCTTCTCAATTTTATATATAGTGTGCTGGTTGGGAAATGACTCGATCATCCAAGAAATTACGGAAAAATTTAAGGGATTATTTGTTTTTAGCATACGATACCAAATTGTTTTAGGCTTAACTATTGTATAAAACAAACTCTAATCGTTACTTAAATACGGAGTACTTATTAAAGACTTGTACTCGGTCTTGTGACCTATCACGGCTATCAGCGTGTATAAAATACTCAATAACTACGTGGCTCACACATGCATCATATCATGCAAGATTAATAAAAATCTTGCACATGTCACAACCATTCTAAACTAGTTGTCTCACTTTGGGGAAAATAAAAATTTAGGGTTAGTGAATGAGGTACTCCACTAAGGGCCTAGTCTGATTGACGGAACCGAGCTGAATTGAACTGAATTGAATTTATTAGAGTTGAACTGAACTGAAAATTTTATGAGAGAAAGAAATTAAGATAAGAACTGAATTGAACTTATTGAAAATGAAAATAAGTTAAAGTGAACAGGCCCTTATTATTAAGTAAGAGTTCATACTCTCGCTCTCCGCCTCTTAATACTCAACTCATTTTGTTATCTTCACATTCAACACAGCTAGACAGTTAACAATTAATCTCACATATGTTTTGTCGAACATGACCTATGTATTAATGTACGCTTAAGTTTGTCCCAGTTTACTTAAATTACAACTAAACTCTCGTACCTACTACTACATACATTTAGTCATGTCACATACTCACATTTCTTAGTCATCATTTCCTCCGTCCTAATCTTTTTTTAGAAAAATACTCTCATTTATTCTGATAGAACAAACAAAACGAAATGAATGAAGTATTATATGTATTAGGTTATTAGGTAGATACATATGGAGTGTGTATGGTTAGATACCATATCAACAACTAATAGTCTCATTACTTCATTAGACTATCACTTTTAGCTTTTGTAGCTTTACGAAGATGTGGCCGGTATTAGGCTATTAGCCTATTAGGTATGTGTTGCAATCTCTTGAGAATTATTGTCGATTTTTTGCTGGGCCTATATATTCTTCATCAATAAAAGTCTGTAATTGTAGCCTATATGCCCATTGAAAATATAATATGTCACAAATTATTTGCAAATATAATTCTATAAAACCTTGTGATAAATTGGCCGATGTTAGCTCTTAAGTAGGGTTGTAGATTAGATGTGACTCTCAATGAGTAATTCAAGGTTGAGCTCAGCTTACATATTCTTATACTTTATTCAATTCAATCTTCTAAAATAACCCAATTACAAAGTGTCTTTATTAGACTTTAATTATACGCAGTATATAAGCTAATATTTGAATTGTGATACGCATTAAAAGTCAAAATAGTTGTATTGTTAAACGAAGAAGTTATAATTCTTCTTCTATTATTATTATTATTATTTGTATGTGTACTCACGCTTTGTAATACAAGTAATAAATGTAACATACGGAGTAATAAAAGATTAAAAGCAGAAAAACTAGCAATAAGCCATTAATGCACACACAAGTTCTGGTCGCCTTTGTCAGGCCAACTATGAACTCGAAAGTTACTTATCAATCTATAACCACTTATTCTACAGTGGGATACAATAATACTATGCTATGATCTAATGGAATTAGATATTTTTAGACCTTCATATTGTGTGGTTCTCCCTTAATTGGAATAATGTTAATTAATCTTGATTTCTACGAATTGTACCTTTAATTAAAGATGATACAATATGTAGACATAATTTTAAGCTTGTAAACTTTTAAGAATATGTGAATCATTGAAGTTGGTAGGCTGTCAATTATCAAAATTTATGAATTATTGTGACCTAATTGAGATTGTTAAAAAAGTCTTACAAGTTTATTGTATTGGATCATGACATGTTTTGTACAATGTGCAAAAATCTTAAAGTTATATAGTTATATAAGGCCTTACAAGTTTATTGTATTGGATCATGACATGTTTTGTACATTATAAGGCACATAAAACACTAGATTCTTAAATTGTAGGTGCGTCACTAGCTTTCTCATGTAATCGTGTGTGCCTTATATAATATGCATATGGGTTAGCATTTCGCTAGCTAGTATTCAACATTTCTACAACATACACTAACGAGATTACAAGAATAACAAAGGTACAAATAAAACTTAACATATAAATTTTTTTTCCCCAAAACAAGATTTCATCACGTAGTTTACAGGGGATTTATTTTAACCTTGCTACAAGATTGAATTCTTCGAACGTTAAGGTTTCTTACATACCCACCCACTTCCCCCCTTCCACCTTATATTGGACAAAAAGTTGCGGCAAGGGTTGAGTTTTAATTAGGGTCCTACTTGTCCGAACCATTGGAAAAAAAGCAACCAATAGATGATGGTTGAATTCTAGTTATTATAGTTTTATACAAATCATACTTATCTACTCGACTACTCCACAAACCCTCCCTAAGCCCACTAGCATATTACAAATACTCCGTAGTTGGCTTACTCTCTAAATACACTTAGAACTACATCCCAGCCTACTTATTTGGGTTGAAGTCCGAGTACGGAGTAATAACTAACCCAAATTTATTTAATCCTCAAATAGTTATGCTATTGGGCACTCCCCTACAAGTAACTCCTGGCTCCGAGCTAGGAGCCATAAGCTCGTAAGGGATTACCCCAGCACCACACCTGTTCCTAAGGCTAGGATCCGCGTTCCTCCTATCAATCTCTTTCTCTATCCTTCGCATCTCTGAAGAGAACTCGAAGAACTTTTCAACTATCACAGGGTCCCCTGTCCATGTTGAGGGCTGTGCTCGCTCCCCAAGGTACTCTTCATCAGGAGAGTGGGTGGAAAGGGTGTCAATCACAGCGATAAACTTGCTCGTCTGAAGGACACTAGGGAGTGCAGAGAGGTAGAATCTCTGGGGGTCTGATATAAAGCTTGCATACTCAGGATCATTCTCATCAGGGATCAAACGACGCATCAGAACAGGCCGGTTTGGGATGTACCCTCCATAAGGGTACTGGCCGAAGTTCAGAGCAGCATGCTGTGCTGAGCCTAACCATACCAACGTCGTGATGATTTTCACAAGGTCATCTGTATTGTTCAATTCTGGCCACCAGCTTGCATCACTCACATCAGCATGACCGACATTTACAGCCTCATAATACCAAGCCTGAAGCTCCCTGTCATCAGCAACCAGGCTTGGATCCTTGTAGTAATGGCTCACATAATCTCGAACCCACTTTTCAATGGCATCCCAAATTAGTAGCCCATCAGCAGCATACGGATAGTCCTTGATCAAAAGCCTCAGTCCGTGTGGCTGTGTGCTGTCAGGTACAGCAATACCTCTGAAAAATGCCATTGTAACAGAGAGATGTTAGACACATAACAAAACTTCAGTTGGAAAATAACGAGTTTTTATAATGCATGTATATTATATTACCTTCGGACAAGTTCAAAAGGGAGGCCTTCCAAATCAAAGCGCCAATCCTTATAGGCAGCTGCACTCATCTCCATGCTATAGCGCCCAGGGGAGAAAGAAGACTCAATAACACCATCTCCGTTGATCAAGCTTTGCCGAGCTAGAGCATTGATATGCAATGTGTATCTCATATGCGGCTCCAAGAGCTTGTAAATAGGATGCATACAGCTCAATTGCCTGTGGGCTGATATGATGAATGGTTCCAGTGATGCATGTGTCCGCAGCCTAAATTTTCATATCAAATCAAAATTAATCAAAACACGATCATGACATTTTGGCAAGCAGTTAATTTTGTGATCAAGAAAATTGGCTTAATTTTTTCATCAACAAATAAGTATATACTACAGCTACAGGTAAGATATATTCTGACAAGTTTTAATAATGTTCATATAATTATGTTGGGGCTACCGTAGTTCAATTCATAGCTGATATACGAATTACATGCACTCGAATACTCATTTTCTTATTTAGAATTCTTGAATTGCTCAACAATCAGCAAATGAGCAAAATTATACTGACTCTAGGCGTACCCTGGTGCATAGCACATAGACTTATAGAGGTGTTAAAATATGTTCCGAGTCTTCTGACTAATTCCATTAAGTTAATTATAGTTTGGTTGTTCAAGAATTCCTTACCAGTGATGAACGAGTTGGTGCACGCCTGCATCATTGGAACAGACATGAGCCTTGGCAAGCTGCCAAATCCAGTTACTAGTGGCATCCACTGGAGGAGTCACCACCCTTTTCGACTTTGAATTAGGTCCAGCTGGTGGCGAACTTAGTTCAATGGCAATTGGCTTAAGAGTGCCAAGTGAGGTCAAGAAGAACACAGTTCTAGTAGCATAAGCTTTCCGGCCATCCAGAGCATTCAGCCGCTCCAGGAATGGCAAGTATGTGTCATGGTAGTCCACAGTAAATAATCTATTTTCGTCCAAAGCCTGATAAGAAATGACCAAGTTTCACAGCATAAGCAACTGAACCTAAGAAAATTAGCTAGATATGGTAAAATCATTACTTATCATACCTCTTGCACTGACATTCCATCTAAGTATCCGAGAATGTGCTCTTCTGTCAGGGCAGATTCTACTGGACCATAAGTTTCTGGGTCGAGCTTGCTAACTGGAGGAAAGGACTGCAGCCTCTGGATACTAGCAGGGTTAACACCAGCTAAAAATTGTCGAGCAAATTCATCATCTCGCATCCAGGCCAATTTATCCTCTGGAAATCAACCAAGCATTACATTAGCAAATTATACATACTATAATTAATACAAGTAGAGTGAAAGACAATGGTAGTAGGTGTGACTTACTAGATACTATGCTTGGGGTATCGAACTTAATTAAGCCCTGGCTTGTGGCCTGGATTTTGTGAACAACTTGGGGCAATTTTTTAACAAGTTCATCATGCAAACCAAGGTTATTAAGGAGCAAGCCTTCACTGAAAAGGCTGTCAAGGTGCTTGAACCCAGTGAAATCGTGCTTTGAAGAGATGTTGGTCGTCAAAGATGGTAGCAAGTTGTGAAGAACGGCTTTAAGCCTGCAGAAAGAGAATGTTCCTGCCTTTGATTCCTCGAATTGTTCGTCCCTAGGAACATATATTGGTAATGGCTTCTCCACACGGCTCTCATACTTCATATCTAGGTAGTATAAGAGAAAAATTACATTTGGTGCATCATAAATCTAAACTTTATAGGCTATTTCAGGTATCATTCAATTTCAGTCATGTTGTTGTGAATCTAACAAATCAAGATTCAGCAAGAAATAAGCATACTTGGTAGTTCTTGAATCATCTTGATAGATTTGTACAAACACATCGTGATAAACAGTTTATGGAACACTTATTTTACACCTTACTCATATGTTAAGTTAATCTAAACCAAAGAATTATGACTTTCCATAACCTCTTTGCATACATCATTGCTTTAAACTAATTTTTCATACTTCATTCTAAACTAAATAAATTCGATAATTGAAGTTTTAAACTAAACTACTACTAAATGCTTAAGTGTCACAG
The DNA here is from genome assembly GCF_948465745.1 of Chenopodium album. NCBI lineage: Eukaryota > Viridiplantae > Streptophyta > Magnoliopsida > Caryophyllales > Amaranthaceae > Chenopodium > Chenopodium album. Next base: position 5,358,248 of record NC_137859.1, read on the forward strand.
TCCAAGTATTAGAGGTGCATCCTTACAATAAGGCTAGAGAGTATACTAACCAGTTTCCATAGGAGGTCTGCCAGTACGACATCGTCTAGGGTATGGAATCTTTTCGCCACCAAGTATTGGGCGGGCGAATTCACCTCCTTTATCAGGGTTCCCCAAGTCATTATATATATCATAGTCATAAATCCTGTCTGACATTTTTCTTTCTCCTTTGCCATTGCCCCTTAATTCTTTCAGCTCCTTCTCCCTTAGAGCTCTCAGTCCTGCAGGTGTCTCATGGGGTAGATAAGGCTGCATAGAATAAATCATGTTATTGATCACGGGACTAACATTTCCATAAGAACAAAAAACATCCAATGTCATGACAAAATCACGTGTCAATTGTTGTTATTAATGCTTAATCAACAGCTAATAATGTATTGTTTCTAATTTGCATTCTTAAAAGTTACCTTTAAGATTGCATATATCATATTCGTAAAAACAAATAAGATCCCATCGTTCTATGATTGATGAATTAAAAGTGAGAAAATATTGTCCCCTCATCATGAGTGTTAAACCCATTTGCAACTTGACATTGCAAGAAAATATAGCAACTAAGTGGGGCTTATGATGGATGAAATTTGGAAACAATATGTTTTGGTGGGAGATTTTCATTAAAAAAAGTGGTCACAAATATGATATAGTGGTAAAATGATATAATGGTGCCCACAAAAACATGAACCATCCAAGATGTTTTACAAGAACAATAAAGAATTAAACGTGACTATAAATGTTGCTTTACACTATATTACCATCAACAGCACCAAAAAAGCTAGATCATGTTACATAAAGTAAAGATTTTAAAGTATCCCAAGCTTTTGAACCCTTTGTTGAATATTCCGATTTTGAGAATGATTCTTGTCCAAGTCTAATTCTAGTAGTTTCTGTACTTTTTTTTTTAATTAATGTGTTTGCGTGTTTTTCTTTCAAAAGGTACGCTTCATTATATCACTAAATGATGCACCTTTTGTCATGCATTTCTAATGCTTAATTAGGATATGTAGGATTGTACGAGTATATATCATTTAATCATTATCCAAGTAAGTTACACTCATCGGTAAATCAAACTCTAAAAAGAAAATTCACACCAATAATCACTCTAGTCATGAATGACAATAACAATTGTCCATTGGTACTTTTACACCTCATGGTTATATTATATTGTACCAAGGTAAGATCATAAAGTATCAATAAGCTTGTTGGTATTTTGAAACCTTATGTTGGCACAATAATTATACCAACGTAAAGTTAAAAAATATCAATGGGGACATTTGTTATTGTAATTGATGACTGGGGTAATTATTAATTAAGAAACTTGTTGTAAGTATTTAACCTAACTCATACAAGTGGATGATATTAATACGATCAAACAAGTCACTTAAATATAGTTATCTAGGAAGTTGAGGTTACGTACACTAGTCAATATTTTCTATTTCATGAAAATCAGAATTCATGTTCAACTAATCAGAAGATATTGTAAGCTTCCCTAGTTTTGACATCTGATCTGAAGATGTAAATATTATATGCATTCCAATTTCCAAGATTGACACATTCAAAAGAAACCAAATTTAATTTTGACTAGTAAGATAAAAAATCAATGGATGTATATTAAAATATCAACGCCACTACCACTCACCCCGTATTATTGGTTGCATGTCACTTTACAGTTCTCAAGATGCTAAGGAGTAGAGTATTCAATAACTTAATAAAAGGTCATGAAAATGATTCGATTTAATTGTATAACTGTTATACATATCGATGGTAAACAACTTCTGAATTGGTCAACTCGATAGTGTAATTTCATTAATTGTTACACCTGTCATTTCATGTTACATGATCACTTACTCACTTAGCCATCTTTTTACTCCACAATATTCGTCAAGTATAAAATATCCATAAATTACTACCCAATAGTTTATAGTAGTCCATTTTAAATATCAATGCAATAACTGATTACTAATTTAGAACAAAACGAGCACGTTAATATAAGTCGATAACTAAACAATTACCTTATTATGGAAAAAGATCCTCTTGGATTGAATATCCTTGAAAGATTGAACCCAAGAATTGCAGGGGAAATGAACAGGGCCAGTTGCAAAACCTTCAATAGTAATACTCTCTAAGAAAAACTCTTGTTGATGATTATTGGTAATTAAAATTGCTCCTGGTAAACCAAAATTGGAGTCCACCACAAATTCAGCCAAATAATTTACTCTTTCAGTCTTCAAATTCGATTTCTTTGACCAATCTTTCAACACTGCCTCCCCACTTTTCTTTGGTCCTCTTGCTCCTAATATGCCAAAATAAACCATATTATATAACAAATATTAATATTCAATAATATCATAAATCACGTATATTTTATTAGGTTCCTTAATCAATTTGCATGCTTATCCTGCATATATATAATTTATTTGCAGATACACCTACAATTATATAATAAGATTATGTATATAATAATGTTTTTGGAGTCAGTAGTTTAATAAAATAAGCAACTTTCATGTAGAAATACCTGTCATTAGCGTTACTTAGTGAAGCATAATATGATTAATATCATATGCACGTTCAATAATGTCATGCTACATTAAAATAACTAAGCATTTTACCTTGATTCAGCCTAAAGAAGAAAGTGGCATGCCTTTTTTACCTTCACAATATGTACCCAAATGAACATATTCCGTACATTAAATCAACTTTAAACAAGTATTTAATCTTTAAGCATATTTTTACTGTCTAAAAGTGTCATAAAAGATAATAATGTAGATGAGATCGGTAGACAAGTATAAATAAACATTTCTATGAGTACTTAATTTTTTACTGCCTAGGACAATAAGACAAGATAGATTTTGTTTAATGATTAATATAGTAATAGTATGATCAACAAAAGTGTAATTTTAAATATTGACGGCAATTGTCCTACAAAAAAGTCAAAACAGAACGACATTTAATAACGAAAAAGAGGTATAGTCTAATAGCGTAAGGGCAGTAATGTAGACGGGATTTCTTACTTACAATAATTGAAATAATGATCAAAAAGCAAAGTTAAAAAGAGAGAAAGGAACATACTTGGATCAATATCAGTGCTAACAATCTGAAGAACAACATTTCTGCCAATCTTATCAGAAATATTATCAAAATGTTTAACAAGAGCTTCTTTCAAATCTTCCTTAATCTTGTTTCGAACAGTAACAACAGCTCTAACTTTGATCTTAGCATCACCAGAATCATCACGATTATTGAAATCCAGATCAGACGGCTTAGATTTTTTGATCAAGTAATAATCTTCACTAATTGCAGCAACTGGTGTTACAGATAATCTTCTTCCCCTGAAATTTTTACCAGAAACAGAGCATTTTTTATTATTATTGAATTTTTGGGTTAATTTTGTGGAAGAAATAAATGGGGATTTTTCAATAATTGATGAACATAATATTTCTTTTGTTCCTGCCATTTTTAGAAAGATTTGATTTGATTTTTTTTTTTTTTTTTTTTTTTTTTTTGGGTGGGAGGATTTTTGATGAGGTGATCTTAGGAAAGAATTGGGGATGATGAAGTGGAGATGGTGGGAGTGTTTATATTGGAGAGAGAAATAAAGAAGAAAAGGGGTGAAATTAATTTATAGTCAATGAGGAGAAAGGTCTAGTCAACACGTTTGATTTTGCGAGTGTTGTATGAAAATTATGTTTTGAATGAAAATTTTGAAAAAAGTTGGTAAATTTGATGTGATGCCATTGGGGACAATTAACGGTTGGGGGTTACTAATAAATTTCTTTACTACGGAGAATTGTACTTTAAAAAAAATTTTAAAAAAAAAAATACCCCCTTCGTCTTGGAAAGAATAACCCTTATGAGCAAAATTCAAAAGTTAAATTTATGTAAGGATTGCAAGAAAGTTGAAAGAAAAAGTAATAAAAGTGAATTGAAAAGCAAAATTTACATGAAAAAGCTAACTTGTACAATTATTGTTCGGTTTTTTTACCATATACCCCTGAGTTTTTTGTTTATTCATCATATATTCATGAAAATTTTCAAATTCACCATATATCCCTTGGTTGCTACAAAATATCACCATATACCTCTAATGACAACAAGATGAGTGGAATTTGATTAATTATATATCTGAACCACCTTAAATCTCTCCCTCCATCCCTGAAACCACTCATCTCCTTTGTCCAATCCTTGAAACCACTCCAAATCTCCGTAACCATATCCATATAATTGATTTTGAAGATGATAAAAAGAAATTTGGGGTGGTTTTGGAGGTGGGAAAAAGAGGTGGGAAAAAGAAGTGGGTGATTTCAAAGTTTGAGGAATGTATTTAGGGTGGTTTCGGATCATAATTAACCCTAATGATTGACAAAGTTAACAATAATTAGTCATCAAGGGCATATGGTGTATGTTTGTGAAAACTTGGGGGTATATGATAAATTGTAAAAAGTCCATGGGTATATGGTGAATAAACAAAAAACTCAAGGGCATATGGTGAAAATTGGATAGCATTTTAATGCAAATGAGATAATTATTTTGGGAATAAATTTTTTGGCATCATTCTTATAGGGACGGATGGAATATTACAAAGTAATAGTGGGAGAACTAGTAAAATAAAAAAAAAATGTTTTGTTTATCATCATGATTAAAACAAATTAAGAGGGCAAAGTTAACAATAATATTGTACTTAGACTCGATCCATAATTATTGAGCATCAAGAAACGGTTGGAATCTTTATTACTCGTTTTGTTTTGAAGAAGTGTATCAATTTGACCTTTACTCTATTCACATATCAATTTTCATTTGATTTAACATGTTATATGTAAAGGATAAATTTATTATTTAAAGTCTTGTTAGATTCATAATCTATACTTTCATAATATCTACCTTTTATTAATTTTGCCTATAAATAATTAAAGATATTAATGGTCAAAGTTGTGTGTTGACATGTAGAACAGTCAAACTAATCTACTTAATCATACTTTAAGTAACGCAGTCGGAAAAGGTAGAAAGAAAAGCAAGCGCTAATCCTTTGCGAACAGACAGATTTACAAGCAATCTGTAAAAATAATTTGAAATCCACCAGAAAAGAGTAAAACTCTTGAAAAATTATTAAAATGTCAAAAACTCCATTTAAAGACGGCTAAAGCGTTTAAGTAGTCTAAACAAAACCCTAATACAAAAATAAAACAAAATTAAAATCCGGAAAATATTTAAACGCAATTTTCGGGCCTTAAACAAACTCGGATGGCTTAAAAAGCCTGTCAATCACGGCACAAATGCAAGTTAGACTTTTTGGCCCGTTTCCATTGCCGAAAATATATTTTATCAAACAATCCGACTCCGAGAGCCCGACTAGTAGAAATCATTACCCTTAAAAATTGAAAATCAAGCTTTATGACGTTTCACTTCTTCGTCGAACCGAGAAGCTTATCTCTGGACGTCATTAAGGGAATAATTGATTATATCATATTAATTGTCAGCTAGTTGTGCTAGCTATATTATAGCTAGGGATGCTAATTGAGTTGAGCAGCTCGTGAGCAACTCGATAAAATATTATTAATATAAAATTTGCAAACAAAGTTACTATCTTTAAACAAATTTGACACTAATTAAGCCTTAATTTATATCATAAAAAAAGAAAGAGTAAATTTTTATTAATATCTATATATAATAAGGATTATAATATAAATTGAACAAAAAATAAATAAAGACATAATAATAGAAGTACCAATATTTTAACGATCAGATTGTGAGCTACTCGACTCGAAACTTTAACGAGCACGAGCCGAGCATGTTTTATTTGCTCGAACTTTTAGCGAGCACGAGTTGAGCACATGTAAAAAGTTTTCGAGTTGAGTCGAGCACCCCTCAGCTCGTGATCGACTCGCTCGATAAGCACCCCCAAATTATAGCTAGTTTACACTTTAAATAGTTTTTTTTTATTAGTTGTTTGAGTAAATATGTTTGATAAATATTTGTTACTAGTAGATTCATTATTGTTGTTTTAACGTTAAAAATGACTATACTACTATGATATTTAGAAATACTTTGGATAAATTTTTAAGAAGGGTAAATTATTAGATGAATTTTAGGAATAAATCATGTTTGTCAAAATATTTAAAAACCTAAATTCCAAAAAAAAATAATAAAAATTAAAACCTAGCATTTGGATTGAAACCTCTCCTTCAAACTTCTCTCAATCAAATTATTACTTTTTTTTTTTTAGGGGAATCAAATTGTTACTTTGATTACATGTTTAACTAGCAAAAAGCTCCTATTATTCGTTTTGAAAAAAAAAAAAAAAAAAAAAGGCTTTTTGAATGAGTTAGTTGGCTAAGTTTATACTAGTAAACAAGAATTAAAAAAGGAAGTCAAACTCGATAACATTCTTAAAGGACGTGGAAAATCTAAGTCCCATCAATCTGGCTGCGAAAAATGATCATCGCTAATTGATCAGCTCCTTTATTTTTGTTAAACTTCTGCGAAATCACTTATAATTAAAGTGATACAAACTTTGAACGCTCAAATTCATACAATGGAATTATGGATCAGCTAGTCAAATACTCCGTACTCTACTAAATTGAACTAATTATTCTGACATTACATAGTACTAACAATCTTAGTCCCTGCTTATAGATGATAGATAATTTTGCGAATTAATTTTGTGTTTTTGTCCCCCACGGAACTTCTTCCTAGAGACGACGTGCTTGGAAATTAGACTTGTCGAATGTTCGGGTCTGATTTGGTGAGTTCGAGTCGAATCTAATTAAAATTTGGATCATGCGTAATAAATTATTTTGTCCATACAAGTCAAAATCTAAATTTGTTTATTTTCAGTTGGTTTTGAATGGTGTCAATTGGGTCAGCTTTTGACACCACTACTTAAAATAGAAATTAAAGGTGTTACACAGTCACACTCATATGTAAAAAATTGCCTTCGTCATTCGACAAGCTAAGCCTTCTTTCTCCTTGTGTACCTGAGCTTTTGATTAGTAGCTTTCAAGTGAATATATATATATATATATATATATATATATATATATATATATATATATATATATATATATATATATATATATATATGCACCGGCCTAGCTCTATGTATACTATGATAGATTGATAGTCAGGTTCATCCAAGAATTTGCATTATTGGAGTGTCTTGTAATATAAAATTCAATGCTATGAGTCTAAATCCTTTTTGTATTAACTTATTAGACCTGAAATCAGTGAAAATAAAGTAAACAGAACAAGCCATAAGTGATTAATTAACTTTCTTATTTTTGTCTTACTATATATAAGACACTCACTCATGTTATTTGAAATAAAAGACTATGGTTAGCAATCTTCCTATTCCATTGGTAAAAAAATAATCTTGTAATGATAATTTGTTGGGGACAAAGAAGCAAGGAGAAGGAAGAAAGAAATGGGTCATAAATTGCGATCTAATAGGTTGACTAAATGGTTAAAAATTGTTGGATTAGAAAAGTCAATGCATGTGTTATAAGAGCATTTCACTATTTAATAATTAGCCAAAATTGCTGTCACCGACCACAAAAATGAGAGAATGCCTCTAAACCGGGGAAATCGGCTAAGTCCTTGCATCTCGCCTTTGTTTGTATGTACACATTTTCACCGGCCTCTCTGTTTTCCTCCATTACCAACTCTATGGTCTCCCTAATTTATACATATATGCTTTGTAATATGAGAACAAAGAAAATAGTAAACTGCTCAATCTATTACCACTTTCTGCCAACTAACTAAGGTCCTGTTCTTTTGAGCTGTTGTTGTCTGCTTTGCTCTGCTGAAATCTGCTATGTTCAGAAGCTTAAAACATTATCATTAAATCTGATTGGAATTCAAGAGGTATAACTGCTCTTAAGTCAGCCTTTAACAGTTAGCTATAAAGTGTAAACCAAAGCTATTTTTTGTTCCTTTTACAAATTCCAATGCACACATTTCAACGTCATTATCTTTGACAACACAATAGAGAAAAAAATACATAAATAACACAAATTTAACAAGGTCTCACATAATAATCTTTAATTATTTACATTTAAAAAAAAAAAAAAAAAAAAACTGTAATTATTAGTAACATGATATGCTTTTGCTCTTGTTGGAACATCATTAGCAAGCTCAACCTACATTACTCAATTAAGTATTTTTGTAGTATTAATCGAATGGAGTATTATTGTCTCATAGATTGTAAATACTCCATAGAGCCGTACGTCATAATAATTGGATCGAGCAACAATAAATTTTATGTTGAATAGAGCTAAAGTCATAAAAGCATAATCACATTCAATGAACTACAAGTCTAAATTGAAATATCAAGCCAAATACACAATTAATTATATTACAATGACTTAGAAACATTCACTAATTTTTATTGATCGTTCAAAATTTTCATAAGACCACCGAAAGAAATTACTCCAATCAACGTTATAGAATTGAAGCTGATCGACGTCATAAATATTTAATTATTCATAAAATAATAAATTCAATGGAACAAGTTCACAATGGAAAGCAAGGAAAACTCTAGTGCCTTAGTGGGGCTTAAATTGCCTAACCCTATATGGCTCAGAGTATGGCCAGCAGGTGACCAATACTTTGGTCATGAGGAGAGAGAATAATATATTAGCATTATAATATTGAAAATAAACAAAAAATGGGGTTTTTAGGTGATGACCAAGGCTTCCCCATGACCAAAACTAAATTGTTGGGCAAAGCATGAGAGAGTGCCACGTGGTATTTATTAGGGTGAGATTGAAGAAAGAGAATGTATAGTGGGGTATGATAAAAGTAGGAGAGAGAAAGTTCATGACCAAACTTTCTTGAGCAACCATTGGAGTATTAAAATATGGGTGGTCATGAATTTTGGTCATTGGTAAAGTATAATAGAGAATAATAATAAATAATTGGAAAATTTGTTAAAAAAAACCTTTTAAAAACACTATTTTACAAAAAACAACCTTTTAAAAGTTTTTTTGCAAAAGAAAACCTCATTGTAAATTTTTTTTGCTGAAGACAACCTAGTATATCTAATCCACTTAGTTAACCTCTAATTTCTTCTAAAAATCACTTAACTATATAATAATTGAATTAATTTATAGATTAAAAAATAAAACCACCACCAAGGCACCAACTCGCAGGCCTCCCCCAGCTACCCACCACCGAGTCAACCCCTTCCTTTTCCCGGTTTAACCTTTACCCATTACTAACCCCTTTCCCATTACTAATCAACTAGCGTAGCTTCAATGTTCGATATCGTAGTTCCGTAAATGATATCTCATAAAATTCTAGTTTTAGGGGTCACATAAGGAACATCAAGGTAAGTTGGAAAATTAGTTTACCCTTATTCCCACGCTGTATGCTCTCTGGGTATTGCGATTTCGATAAAGGTTGGAGTAATATTAAAGGGTAATTGAGATTATATATAACACCCATGTCGCAAAAAAATGTTCTTCTTTAATTCAAAGGTTCAAACCCTCATAATATTAGCAAATAAATAGTTAATTCAACAATTATAGAAATCATGAAAATACTTTGCTACGAAAACACCAATGAAATTTGTGTTTCTGATGAAAATGAAATTAAACGCCGGCGTGTAGAGTTTGGTGAGGACTATTATCGGTGTGTAGTCGCAGCAACGGTAAAGTGGAAACCGGGAAAGGGGCCCACTCGGTGATGGAGGTGGGTTGCTGTGGGTAGAGGGTCCTATGTGGCGGCTCAATTGGGGGAGGGGGCTGCTGCTAGGGGAAGGGTGAAAGGTAGGGGGTGGTGGTATTATTAAATGGATAAGTGAAAGTTAAAGGGCAATTACAAAACATTAGAACTTAATTGAGTGAATTAGTAATACTAGGTTGTATTCAACAAAAAAATTTAACAATAAGGTTTTCTTTTGCAAAAAAACTTTTAAAAGGTTGTTTTTTGTAAAATAGTGTTTTTAAAAGGTCTTTTTTGACAAATTTTCCTAAATAATTTCATGACCAAAAGTTTTTGGTCATCCATTGGCCTTGCTCTCAATCCACCCAAAAGATATGCAATATTAAAGGTCTTATACTCTTATGTGTCCTGTCTGTTCTTTCAATAATTGCTGGTACTCAATAAAAAATCATACTATTTTTCGTTTTATGTAACGGGTATTATATCTACGCGATTTTATATTATCATACTCCGTACTTATTATGTGTGAGTGTGTGACTATTCTATTGTATATGTGGCCAATGTTTGCTACTTTAGCTTCCTCAAAGCCATAAAAATTTGATTTTATTTTTGGTAATTGACATTTATGTGACTTCTTCATCGACTTTCAGCTTTTTAATGTAGTCAAACAATAATAAAAGGTTTTTGAAACTTGGTAATAGGTTTTTTTTTTTTTTTTCAACCAAAAAAAGCCGACTTTTATTGCAAAAATAAATAATACGGAGTAATAAGCCAGTCTTATTTCCTTTATAAATTTGACTTAAACTATTTCGTATTTTGATTATTTATTATTTTTTTTTTACTCGCCTACTTTAGTACTTATAGAATTTTAGTTTTTAAAGAACTTTTTCTCCGTCCAAATTTTATGTCTTCATTGAGTTCATTCACTTCATTGGGAGTTGATGATGACATCTAAACAAGATATTGAAAACTGATAACCTTAGATGGACTAGAGCACTTTGTTTCACTAATTACAAAAGGCCCAATATTATTTGGGCTACATTTCTGTATCTGCCAAAACAATAACTCAACCCATTAGTCTGTTTGATCATGTATCGGGCCTAAAAGTTCAATCTGAAGGAAATGATTTTGAAACCTTGAGTCCTGCTCACATTATCACATTCGTAATATTTTATTTTTCATAAAAATGTTTTCTGCAAAAATAAACCGAGCATTAATAGAATAATAATACTTCCTCCATTTCTTTTTAGATGACACGTTTCTTTAGTCACGTTTGTCAATGCACTAATTCAATCATTAATATCTTTAATTAGCGATAAAGAAAAATTATAAAAAGTTGATATTTTGAAAATATACATTGTGACTTATCTAACAAGATCTATTTGACGCTATTTTTCTTCACATATAAATCACAAAACATGGTTAAAGGGAAGTATGTGGATAGTGTTAAAATCAAAACGTGTCAACTAACAGAAAACGGAGGTATACTAGTTAAGAAAATCTAGCCCAAATCAATCCTAATAAAACAAGAATGAAATCATAGCATTGGATCTACCTAATCCAAGAGGCAAGAGGCCACGATCCACTTAGATATATGAAAATAAAATAAGAGCCAATATATATCCGGTACCTCATATAAGTTCTAATTTTCAGTCTTGTTATATTTAGAAGATAAGTATCATTAATTCATTACCATATGATGTCATGTGAGATATGAAGCAATAGAAAATCCAATGAAACAAATCACATTCGTAATCATGAGAAAAGAAGAGGCCTACTAGTTATCATAAAATAGGATCTCATCAAATAAAATATTAGTGTAAATAAAGTCAAACACTAATATCCTGTCAAAAAACCAAAAAAAAAAAAAAAAAATCAAACAATAAGATACGCTTTTACGTAATTTCAAGAATCATAGTTACAACTTACAAGATCAATCTGTTTTTCTATCAAATCATCAAATATTTGCTAAAATTTCTTCTTGATCATGAGGAATTTTTAATTAGGAGTAGCTTTGTCTAATTAAAATAAGGAAACATGTATATGCATAAGGTTATACATACATACATACATAGATACATATACATACATACATATACATATACATATACATACATACATATATATATATACATATACATACATATACATATACATATACATATACATATACATATACATACATATACATATACATATACATATACATATACATATACATATACATATACATATATATATATATATATATATATATATATATATATATATATATATATATATATATATATATATATATATATATATATATATATACTCGGATATAAAAATAAAGCAATATTTAAGTTAAATCAAACATTAATTACATACATATACAGTGATAAAACTAAAAATTACAACGACCAAAACATAATTTTATAAAATGTATCTAGTAATTTTTTTTTTTTTTTTTTTTTTTTTGAAAAAATAAGGGTCTGTTCACATTTACTGAACTGGTTGGAGTTGAACTGAAATAAACTGAACTGAGCTGAAATGAATATTTTATGAAAGAAGGAATTAGGAGCTGAACTAAACTGATTGGAGCTGATTTGAACTGAGAGAAGGAAAATGTATCTAGTAGGTTGTTACTAGTTTATTACTCCGTACTATATACTACTATTATTAATAAATAATAATCACTTTTTTTTTTTTTCTTTTTTTGACAAAGGAAACTAAATATTAAAAAATAAAACTAAAAAACAAAACAAATTAAATCCCTACGCCGAGCCGCTCCCGCTAAGGAATGAGCCTGTGTAACCGAAGACCTAGCCACCTTACGTATGTGACAGGATATTCGAAATTTGGAATATAGATGAAGCAAATTGCAAAAGTTATAAGGAACATTAATCAACTACTCCTTACGTAAGCACATACGATAAGTGTTATTTATCATGCTCGTAGACTTGTAGAGTACTCATTTAGTATGCAAGTCGATCTATACCCTAAGTAATGATCGCTGGTTAATTAATTGACTTAAATAATTTAATTGCATGGAAACTTCATTACTTCTCCCTTCTTTGCCTCATTAATGGAGTTGACCTATGTAGATTGATCTGTCATACTTTCCTAATATTTATATTATTTTTGCCTTGTTCTTTGACGTTTTTCTATTATTATTGTACCAAGTATTATTGATTTATTGTTCAACTATTTTTTTTTATTAGAGGGACTAAAGAGCTTATAACTCAATTAAGTCAGAGCTTAGGCCCTGTTCTCTTACTTTGAAATTCAGTTCAGTTCAGTTCAACTTCTAATTTCCTTCTCTTATAAAATATTCATTTCAATTCAGTTCAATTCAGTTCAGCTCGATTCAGTTTAGTTCAGTTCAGCTGAGTTTAGGCAATGAGAACAGGTCCTTAATATAACTCAGTTTAACTAGGAAATTTAGGTATTTTTAATCATTATTTTAGTTCTTTAATCCTTGTATAAGTAATAAAGAGTGATGAAGCTTAATAAATGTCTATGAAGACTCGTTTGAAAATACTTATTTATTATTTCAATTAATATAGAAATGATGGAATACTAATTATGCATCCGTCGGACCGTCGCATATATTGATATATATGCATTATTGATAGTATATAATGTTTCTTGTTCGTTCATCAGAGCTTTCTTGTAGAGGGTCATATGATTTTGACCCCTTGCAATCGTAAGAGACAAATTTGTGGTGACAAAAGACCTAGATTGTATGATTGTCTATAGTTTACTAATTATAATTTGTATTCATATTTTAATATGCAATAATCTAAATTTTGTCATATTATCTTTAGATCAATTAGATGGGTATATAAAATTGATTGTTGAATCTCTTAGCTGTGACCTTGTGAAGATCCTCTATTGCGATTCATAGTCATCTAACTGAAATTCTTAGCGTCTTGTCGAGAACTATATGTCCATTTCTTGATTGCCTTTTGTATTTTTTTCTCTTTTATTATATGGAACATATACGTATATGCATTTCGTCATTATAAATCAAGTAAAAATCACTCTTTTAATCTACTACGTTGATTACGGATAATTTGGTATAAATTTTTATAAAGAAAATCTCTTGAAAAATTTAAAAAGAATTATTTCTCTATCTCCTACAATTTCATTAATACATTGTGTTCATTGCTTGTATTTTACTTCAATTCACATGTATTAAAATCATTGATTTTGTCTTGATAATATACTTGTATATTTTTCAATATCAAACATAAATGAAGTACATAGTTTGCTAAATCCTAGGATTTTAATTTTATAATCATTCCTTCTTTCAAGTATATATGCCTACCAGGGGTGGTTTATAGCATATGCAGGGTGGTCGATCGCACAAGTCCCCTAAGTAAACCTACTATAAAAGGGCCTTGGTTTTTGAATTTAATAACATATTTTTCCTCAATAAAAAGATTTTAGGGTCCAATTTCACAAAATTGCACCGGACCACTTTCAGTTTTAGTATTTTTAGCCCCGTCTCTTACGCGGTTACGCCTACACGATTTGTCATGTATACAAGGATAATTTAACGAAATAACCATGAACTTTCCAAGCTTTTACAAAAAATTAATTTCCCAAGTACGGAAGTACTATGCATATATATTTCTATTCGTATCTAAGATCTAGCTTTAGTGTGCAATATCGTACACATTTTGAATATTGATACACACAATAATTGAAACTTCCAAAGCAGAGTAAAAAATTGTAAGATTAAGGTTTTGATTGTTATGAACGTCTTTAAATATCATATGTACTACGTATGTTTTTATTTTTATTGCGTATATACTCATACTATTCACCGAGTTTCTTAGGTTTTTCATTCAATGAATGGATATCATTTCTGTTTTGAGTTAATCCTAGAGCAAGAGCAACATGCCAACACAAACTTTATTAACATTATTTAGTACTCCGTAAGTCCGTATTTACAAGTTTATAACCTAGAAATCTCTTTAAATTTGATGACTCGGAAATCTACAATTGGATGAGTGTAACTTTACTAACAATCACATTGCATAATCTTGATTCCTTGCTTACAATTACGGTTCTATAATTGCTCAAAACATCAATTAACTTATTGTAATGACGAATTGAAATAATGGAGTATACTCGTACTAATTAATTCATACAACTATTGCTGCAACAGTAAGCTGCAATTCTTCAGGGAAACGCAAAAGGCACCCATTCACTACCTACGATGGCCAGATGCTTCCGCAAAATAATGCCTTCCCATGCAAAACAGAAAAGCTGATTATATTGCTACCTACTATATATGTTTTAAAAATTAATATAGTGGGATAAAACAAATTAAGAGATATACTTTAATAATAATGGTGGAATATGTTTTTTTTTTGTGTTTAGAGAGCCATAAGGGCAGGGGTGAGAATCGATCCCGGATCTTTTAGAATCGGGAGGGAAGCTCTAACCACTTGAACTATCCCTCGCTTTCATAATGGTGGAATATGCGATGATATTATAATTATGTCAAAAGTGTAGGTGATAATACATATAGTATCAATGGGTCTACTCAAATTAATTTGTGTCCGAAAAGAGTTTGACCACATATTTTAAACAAAATTTCATGCTACCTAAAATAATCAACCAACTAATAGCAGGTGGAAGACATCACTAATCTAATATGTTAGTCATTGTCCGTCTTATTTAATACGGTAGAGATTAACAAATGGTTTTTAGCTTAATCGCATTAAGATGATCAATTTTTTTTATATGCTTAATTATAACTTTAGGAGTTGTTGAGCATCGATCTAGCCAATGTAGCATATCTACAACCATGTGTTGCATGCGTTTGTTTAAAGGTGAAGTTGCACATAGTCTGATAGTCATCTTTGACTTTATAACAGTAGATGTTTTTTTTTTTTTTTTTTTTTGACATCAATAACAGTAGATGTTATTCCGTACTTAATAAGTATAATAACTTAAACAAGATTTATTTGGCTGCATGTACTTTAATTTGTTTCCCTCTTTCATTATTATAACCGACCCTTCTTGGTCAATTTCCTCATTGTTTGAAAAAGAAGAATTAAAGAAGTCATTAACTCATTAATTATGTGATTCGTACTCTTATAATTTCAATCAATCATACTCTCGTATAACATGACATTTTAGTAGTTTAATTTGATACTGAAACTAGTTTGCCACATTTCATTTTGACCTTGTGTTGCAATATGAGACCTCATCGCTTAATATTTCAAGGGCGACAAAACGTATATATTTCTTCGTCTTAAGATTTTTTCATAGTCATTTTCTGATGAGTATGTACTCCATAGGAGTAAAATACTATTGATAGTCAAAGATTGGCTAGATATATCATCAAAAACTAACCAATTAGCATATGATATTGACAAATATTTTATTACATATATTACGTAGCACAAAATTGTATGCATATAGACGACGATCAATAAAAGCTTAAAAAATTAAAGAGCTATGTGGTTTTTTTAATTTTTTTTTTTTAATTAATTAATTTATTTATTTATTTTTTAACCATTATACTTGGCTTTTCTGTAAAAGCTAAAATGTTCTAATATATTAGTCCATTTACCATATGTCAATGCAAATATTAAAATTCATTTGATAGACCAATATAATATGGAGTAATATATAGGACTAGTTTAATTATAATATCTATATATACATAATAAAAATAATAACATTTTGCAATTCCAATACAAACTGTAACAAAATTTAATTTTTATAAAACTGTAATAACTCACATTAAATACTAAAGATCTGAAAATATTTGATCACAATAAAATGGATCTGGGGTTGCTCATACCACCATGGTAGGTTGACAAAGAAACTCCAACAACAGGAACAGCAAAAGAGGTTTCCATAAAAACCCTTTGTTGATAAGCTTCAGCTGATGCACTTGCTTCAATTAAATCCTTTATTAATGACCTATAATATTTCTTAAGCTTCTTCAACGTACAAGAATGTTGTAACCTTAGCCATTTAACACGTATACGCCTTAAAAATCGCGCTAGGAAGAAGCCTCGACGAGGTTTCTTTGTGCCTAGTTGGACCGTAGGGAGCCTCCGCCCACGTCTACGTAGACGGATCTTCGGGGGTTTAGGCCAAGTGATGGTGGTAGAGTGGGTGGTAAGGGGTTGTTTGTGGAGTAAGGCATCGGAGTAAAATGAAGCCATTTATTTATAAAAAAAGAGACTATAGTTTTATGGGAGCAAATACTTGTATATTTTTGGGGAGAGGTTGGGGTTTTATAGCCGCATAATGTTAGGATGGGCATCTTTGTGTGAGTGGGCCCGACGTCTCCATAACTAAATTTTAAGTCACTGATCACTTGATCAATAATTTATTTGTCCTTTAAAAATAAAAATAAAAAAGAGCAAATTTTATTTGTGCTTTATTTTTTTTCCAAGTATTTTTGTATTTCGGTTTTTGTACCTTGTATCTTTCGTTTTTCGCTTTTCTACGTTGTAATAAAATATTTGACAAAATCTAACCAATTAGTATATTTATGTCTACACCAATCCTCGCTATTAATCAGGTCGGGTCGGACCGTGTTAACTTTGATGACCTCTAGTATACTTAGTACGGGATGCCAGAATCTCTTGCCAAGTTATCATGAAGTTAAGTCTATCCGTTTGGCCTTGTTCAATTACATGTCAATCAGATGCATTTACACTTAATAAGTATTCTCTCCATTGCTCCTCAATTCAGTTCAATTCCTAATTTCCTTCTCTCATAAACAGTAAATCAGATTAGGCCCTGACTTGGTTATTGTTTTTAATTTAGTTTGGTGTATGTTGTCAATTTATGTTGCACTGGTACAGGTACAAAAGCCGTATGGGGACATATATTGGTACGGGGAACTGAATTAGGATAAAAAACGGCATGTTTAAAAATTTTCAGGTACGACATTTTAAATAAATTAATACTTTAAAAAAAATGGAAATCAGTACCAAAGGAATCAAGTATTGCAAACTAAAAATATCAAAATCAAAATAAAAAGGGTTAGAAATTTGAACGCTATCTCCAATACTCATACAATTTTAGGAATCTTCATTGTTTCAACCATTACTGAGGATGGTCTAACGTGAATTCAAGCCAGAGTAACATTGATCAAACTATTGATGTAAAGGGAACATAGAGTGAAAGAAAATGTAGCAGCGATTCAAGGATAGCATGGGAATCTTTTATCCATAAGTAGAAATAATCTAATTTCAGATTCAAGGTTACACAGATAATCAAGTTCTTGTCCAGAGCATGTAATCTCAAGACTTCAAGGCAACTCGGGAAACATTAGGACATTCTTCACAACTTTAACTGCGAAAAGAAAAAAAAAAAAAAAAAAAAAAAAAAAGGCATTTTTTTTTTTACAAAATCTCCACTGACCATCCCCAAATGAGCTGAAGAAAGCTGCTCTACATATTCCGCATAACCAAAACTAATGGCCATATTTCTGAAACTCCCACTCACTATTATCTGCACACAGAAAACAAAAGGAAATTTCCTTCAGCTGTCTAAGCATTTCAAAGATTATAGCAATCAGAAAGGCAATAAACAGAGACAAGTAAACAGGCTATAGCACCACATACCTAATGGGCAGACTTGTCTAGTTTTTAACCAACGGCTGATGCAATGGAAATGGAAGGCATGGTTGCAGACACCTGCCACCAAGAGCAAAAAATGAAAAGAATATGAGAAGCAAAGTAGATTCATACACATCAGTGACCAAATTGAAGAGCACTGGGACTAGATAATAGAGTACAATAGGTTACAAAGTTTATCTCCTTTGCCTAGAGCCATAAGAATACAATGATAGTCCATGATTTATATGATAGAGATAATATATTTGACATCAATAACTAATAAAATGATGGCACGTGAAACATTTACAATTTGAATACAAGTTTTATATACTTTTATTAGAGCCAGAAGAATACATTGACAGATTGACAGCGCATTAGTTATAATATAGAGTCATCACAGTCGTGATATATTTGACATCAGAACTAATCAAATGATGGTCATATGAAAACTTTACAGTTTAAAGATATTGTCTACAAATTCAATCTCAGGAATTAGACTTAGGGCTTACACAGATCACAAGTTCTCACCCAAAGCTCCCATAAGAATAGGAAGGACACTTATCCACTAACAAAAGTAGCTTGATTAATTTCACGATCTTTCTCACATCACAAGGCCACATAAAGGAAAAGAAATATATCCAACAATATAACAAATTAACAAGGCTTATCACTTCTTGGACCATTCTATTTAATTGCCATCATGTGGGATAAATTTATACTTCCTCTGTTTTTTATTAGTTGACACGTTTGGTTTTGGCACACAAATTAAGAAAAGGTAGGAGAGAAGGGAAAATAAAAATATACCCTTACTTTATTGATTACTTCTACCCCAACTTACTGTCTACTCTACCTTCTCCACAACCACAAGGCCCACCACCACCTCCACCTTCACCTTCCTCAACCTCCTTCTCACCACCTTCACTACCATCTGACCTCATCTTCTTTGGCTCTTTTTCCCACTGAAAATTCAGCGAAGGAGAAGCGAACCAATATTATATTGGAACATCTCCCACAATACTCAAAACCAAACCAATTAAAGCAAACTGTTAAACTTTCAATCTCTTCAATGGAGATTTCTCCAGCGACGTCAGCAACACAATTTTACAATTCTTAGATCCGTATCTCAACATTGGCGGTATATAAAACCCCATCAAGCCCTACAATTAAATGTTAGCCTTTCAAGCTAATTGCAAGAATCACCCTCAAATATACCATTTTAAGGATTCCCATAACCCCATTTACAGTCCGAGAAGAAAGGAGGGGAATGAGAGGAGAGAGAAATCTGAGATCTAACGGTGAAGGAGGAGTGAGAAAATGCAATTGTGGTGTCCATGGTGGTGCTCGCGTCGCGACAGAGGAGAGAGGTTAGAGAAGTAATTGAAATGGTGTCGCTGCCGCTCAACAGGGCTTCGGTCACCGGCTCCTCTATCATCAGGTTACCATGGTACGGTGGTGCTCATAGTCATGGCAGAGGAGAGAAACATAGATTGTGGGAAGGCAGCTAGGGTAGAGAGGAGAGAGACTGTTGTGGGAAATAGAAAAAAAAAGGGGTAAAATTGACATTTAACAACACAGTTTACTCACAATAGAAACGTGTCAACTAAAAGAAAACTTCCCAAACTGGAATACGTGTCAACTAATAAAAAACGGAGGTAGTAGAATTTTAAGGTCCATTCTCATAAACTCTGAAACAGAAGACAATTTACTCCCAGACAGAGACATTTTAAGCCACACCAGCAAGTACTACCTTAGAATATAAGATCGCTTCAACGGAATCTACATGTGACCCAGCAAAGAAGATTTTAGGTACTTTAAAAAACCAGCGTTTAAAGCTTCTGATGAATAAAAGTAAAGGATGCCAACTTCAACCATCCTATTGATCTTAAATTTACATCCACATTGATGTAAAATGTTGAAATATATTGTACTACTGAATCGACAAAAAACAGCTACTTAAATGAACCAACATAAGTGTCCTAGCAATATCAAAGTATGAGCTATGTTACCCTAATTTCCAACATACAAGAATCTTGAATATTTATTCATTCGTCTTTAAAGATCTCACTTATATCTACCAAAACCAATGTCCATGGTGAGACATATCCCTTACCAAAAAATAAATATATAAATAAAATAAATAAATAAATAAAACTCAATTGCAAGTCATAATTAAGTGTGTAGCCCTCAGATTACATACACGAGTAAACAGTTATCACTTCTAAAGTTCCATTTGATCACACTGACAAGTGACAACTTATTGTCTCCAACTCCAAAAATAGTTCCTAAATGACAAACAGGAAAAGCACTAAACTGTCTAATTCACAAAAAATATGACCTCCCAAATCAAGGTCAATGGATAAAAGATACTCAAGGCAGCAGGTAAGATCCAACAAACATTATCTTATCAAGTATATGACCATCAAAACAATAAGAAAAACAGGAATTGATCCTCAGGCAAAAAAGAGAATAACTTGAATCAGAGGAATAGACTATACACAATAGTCGGACAGTCAAAACATAATCCAACAATATACGGCGTACAAAGGACACAAGGATCACAACAAGCATAAAGAACTAAACATCAAAACCACAATCAATTAGTAAAGATGTAATTTTTTCTACAATTTAATTATTCAAAGATTTGACAATAGAATCATACTAATTGACTACAACATTCAAATTACAATTCTATAAACTAACAAATATAAACAAAAACCATTAAATTTGCGACAAAAATGAAAAAAAAATAAATAAAAAAATAAAAAACAGAGAAGATCATACCCCAGGCCACAGTGCACTCCTCACTCGTAGCGCTAGCTTGATTAGCTTGGCATTCAATACCTAAAATCAATTCAAAATCAAACGAAAAACAAAAAATTAGATTCAAAAACGAAAACCCTAACTAACGAAAACGCCCAAAAAAATTGAAAATTAAACTCACAAAGATCCATAATATGATTACGACAAATTGCACAATTGTCGACAACAATATCTGCAAAAAAAAAAAACAAAAACAAAATTGAAGTCAATCAATCGGAAATTTCGGGGAGATTGAAGATTAGGGTTGAAGAAGAGTAGAATTACCCCAAGCCCAAAGAGCGACGGCGTTCCACTTTTTGATCTCGAAACGTTTGGGTTTCTTGGAAGAAGGGCCGGCGGTGCTGGAACCCTCGCCGGCGGGAACCATAACTACGTCGGAATCCATTGATTTGTCAACGAAGTTTCAGATGACAGTAATTTTACGATTGATGTTTCCCAGCTGATTTTCTCTAACAAACAAGAACACGGTGTTCCGTGTACTGGACAGTTGTTTATAAGAGTAAATTATGTGAATTAAAATTTCTTAACCTTTTTTTTAATCTTAGAAAAAGTAATTTAAGTGTAGAATATCTTTTTCTTTTTCCTTTTTTAATAAACTAAGGGCATGTTCCGATTTACTGAAATTATTGATCAACTGAACTGATTGGGGCAGAACTGAATTAAACTAAATAGAGTTAAAATGAATTGTTTACTCCGTATGAGAGAAGGAAATTAGGAACTGAACTTATTAGAGCTGAACTAAACAGGCCCTAAGTCAAAGCAAAATCAATTCAGAAAATTCAAATAAAATAGAATAAATTTGGACAAACTCCGGCCAAAATCAAATAAACCAAAGTTTTGGTGATGACAATCTCTACACAATGGGCCAACCAGGCATTGTTAAGAAAAATATGAACTTAGGGCCTGTTCACTTCAGCTGAGTTCAGTTCAGTTCCTAATTTCCTTCTCTTATAAAATATTCATTTCACTTCAGTTCAGTTCAGTTCAGCTGAGTTCAGTCAATGAGAACAGGCCCTTAGTCTTATTTAAGCTCAAATTTAACTCGATTTGACATAATTCTCATATTTTGTACATACTAATAATCTAATACGAAGTACTCCATATTAAACAACCATAATACTAGCCGTTTAACACACAATCTGAAATTGATCTAAAATCAAATCTATACCCGATACATTGACCTAAGTTGTCAACCCTAACCCATTTCATTTATAAATTGGTGGTAATTGAGGTATCGTGTTTAGTTGATTTAATTACCTCACCATTATTGCATACTTAAGATAAACCCGAGCGATTTTCCTCAATATTGTTGAAACAAAAATAAATTCACATTATACACTACTTTAAAAACAAAATCCCATGTAGAATTGGTATTTGGTTTAGCTTTAAACCGCCAACAATATTAGCGCATTAATTATTTATTTTATTTTTGTTTTGTTTTAAAAAGGAAAAGAGACTGGTTACTACTGAAATCGGGTCTCTTTGAATGTAACAAAATTAGCTTTTGGCTTAGGAAAGAAAGGAGGCAAGAGACCTGTCAACAGTAAAAAAAACGGTCTCTTTTTTAAAATCGATTTTAAGCTACACTGCTATTGCCGTAAGTGGTTATAAGTTGAACCACACATAAAAAAAAACACCGATCCTACATGGACGATATGGAAATTTTGTTTTTAAACCGATGCACAAAGGGAATTTATTTTTGTTTTAACAATATTGTGGTAAATCGCTGAGATAAACATTGAATCAACATACCATTTATACGGGTACTTTTTATTTTAGTGGTTTAGATGACCATTTGTTTTAGAAAATATAATAATGGTTATAACTTATAAACCCCGTTTAAAAGTATTATTACTATGGAGTACGTACCTAATACTGATAGAGTAATAGAGTATATGTTTAAGCTCTTGTCAACAAAAAAAAAAAAAAAAAAAAAAAAAAAAAAAAAAAATGGTATATTTTTTAATTATTATGTTGTGAAATTGTTAACATATTTTTTTTCATACTAGCTCATTTTAGTAGAGTTAATTGATTCTTAAACAACTTTGTATGATGCATATAAGTCGTAAAAATAATGTTTTCTTGAGTTCATAATACTCCATATTCAAACAGACAAAATTTTACACATTCGTTAGATATAATTTTTTCTTGAGTTCATAAGCATTGCAACTGTGGGAAGTAGCAACGATACACTATACTTCCCTGTCCCCTCATCCAATAACCAACAGTTAAGAGTGCAAACATACATATTTGGTGAATGCATACTATATTAATCTCTCGTTCTCATTTCAATTTTTGTTTCACAAAAATGTATTCTTTATAGTCATAGGGTGATCGGATGAGGAGAAAATTGATAACATTTAAGATCACCGTGCACGTGCTTATGTTAAAACGAACAAATTACCAACCGTTAGACAGTACAAAGAATTGCACATAAAGATATAAGCCAAAAGATTGTCTTTATTTCACTATGGGGAAACAGAGATGTACGAATATTCATTAAGATACAAAACTAATAACGTATACTTGTAAAAGATTCCCCCCCGTACGGCCGTACCCCCTTGTTGCATGATGCTCACAAGCAAAACACCTTCATTACCCTGCAGGCTGGGGAAAAAGGAAACGGATTATTACAGTGTGATTATTAGCTTATCATCTCTAGTAACAGTCATTGTAAGTAGGAGATTTTACCTACCTCGGATGGATGATCTAGCCGAAGTTGATTCCCTGTGCAAGGGGCAATTCACTCCCATAATTGATCGTGCTGCAATGGATGTCAAATCAGATTAGTCACTTCATAGGGAAGGATAAAGCAATGAAACTTTGAATTTATTGAGCAAACTTGGATAAGTTATATACCATGTTGCACGTCTCATGTATTGCTTCCAAGAGTCACTTCCTGCTTCCCTGCCACCTCCAGTTGCCTTTTCACCCCCAAAAGCACCACCAATTTCAGCACCATTCGTTGGTATGTTTACATTCACAATGCCACAGTCACTTCCTAAAGGCCTGCAACAAAACCAAACATGTAATTTGAGAAAGTCCAAGGATCCCAGGTTTCAATATATATGCACTTGTTAACATTTTGTCCAGGAGTCTGGCTATAGTAATTTCGTCTGCATAGAAACCAGTAATTGAACTGAACTAACCCAATCCATTTGAAGATAGCTTCAGGTCTCTGAGTGAAGATAGAGCTACTTAAACCTTGCGGAACAGAGTTGTTTATTTCTATTGCTTCTGGAAGAGTCTGCACACACAGATGGTCCATTAATTATGTTTGACATAACTGAGAATTTACAAACAGCTTCAAGGAAAACGACGTATGATAAATTTGACATGTCGACTACTGAACAAAACAAGAATATTCACCTTGAATTTCATAACATAAAGTACAGGAGCAAACAACTCTTCTTTTACGATATCAGCATCAGGCGAAATTTCAACAATTGTTGGATGAACAAAGTTTCCTTCAGATTCTATGGCTGAACCGCCTGTAAGGATTTTACCTCCCTGCAAAAGATGATGAATCATACTATGATGAAAAACCATAAGTGACCTAAATCTGGACTACGGAAAAGGTATCAATGACTTCCATGCAAAACGACCCACTATTTTTGTCATAATGCTAACAGCAAAGCACATTCGCAGCCATAGAACAGACACTAACTAAGCAATATTGGGTATATCTTCGAGGCTTTTGTATTTCTGTTAAAAATCTTCAACGCAAATTTAAAGGTGATTGGCAGTTTGGCACAGCTTGTTGGGCCTTGGGGTCAAATCGTCAAAGTTTTGAAAAAAGTAAAGTCAGCTAAGGTTAGAAGAGTTCAAACCTGAGACTTTATAGCCTCAATTCCCTTCACAAAGTTGTCTCTTGAAGTTTTAGTATGCAATGGTCCAAGTAAGGTACCATCCTCAAGAGGATCCCCAATCTTCACTTGTTTGTAGACAACAAGCAATTGCTCAAGTACCTTCTCATAAATGCCTTCATGAAGCAGCTAAGCAAATAGGAAAAAAAAAGTAGAACTTGAATGAGTCTCTTACTACTCTTTAGACTTGAAATCTGTCATTCAGGAAACAGTTATGTGATTACCAGTCTACGGCAGGTTGTACAACGTTGACCAGCCGTACCAACAGCCGCAAAGAGGATAGAACGAACAGCCAGCTTAATATCAGCATCATCCATGACAATTATGGCATTATTTCCACTCAATTCAAGCAAGCATTTTCCAAATCTTTGATTCACAGTTTGTTGAACCATCAGACCAACCTGTCATCAGTATGCAGCAGAAGTGAAATTAAAAGCTTGATTTAAAAGGTACATAAAGAACCCATCATAATAGAACTCTAAGGAAAAATTAAGTGTAGAAGCTTTAAAGCAACAAAATTTCCCCGAGGAATATACAGATTTATATAAAATTTTCAGGAGAGACTAAATAACATCACAAAATATTTTTTGGCTGGGTTAATACTTAATAGCCAATCAACATTTCAAAAGAAACTGTGAAGGACCTTTGGCAATGAGAAATAAATCTTATAAACTTCAAGTGCGCCAAAATATTAACTCTTATATACTTCATACCAAAGGTGGAATTCTGCCTATGGTTAACATGCAAGGTTAATGCAAGTGATTTTATGTGACATTATAATGATCAAGTTCACTCTTTGGAGCCCAACTTTTACAGCTCATGAGCCAATTCATTAACCAAATTCAGCAATATTGATTGAAAGTTATCTCAACAAACTAAGTTCAAGACTATAAGCAGAGTTTTAAGAAAGTCAAAAGGCCATTAAGACATTTTCACTGGTTTCTGCATCAATGTATGTGTAGCCAACCCATGCAGTTCCAAGGTTCTTAAGTTGAAGTCATGAAAGAAACACTGAACAACAAATTCCACAAGAGAGTAAACTCATTAATATCAATAAATTACCCCCTCCCTCTGATATTAATTGTCACTTTGTCCCACCCTCTCTCAATTCAGGTTAACTATGAGTTTACTAATATATACTCTCTCTATTCTTTAATGCTTGCAACATTTGGACTTTCAAATCATTCACACTCTTTTTTGATCAATTTTTGTTTTTTTTTTTCACTAGAAGATAATTATAGATATTTAATTAAGATTAAAGAATACTTTGCAACATAAGGGATTATGTAGTCACGTGGAATCTTGTCAAATTCCTCCAATAAATACTTTTAAAATATCAAATTTTCTTTTTCTTTTTTTTTTTCACTAGAAAATAATTATTGATATTCATGGTCAAAGTTATGCATTGGTAACTTGGTAAGCATGATACTCCAAGTTGTGCAAAGTTGAAAATAACAGAAGAGGTGTATCCTATATGTCTATAATATAGTTGTCTTCCTCTTTTTTCCATCCGCCCTCCAATACTTTACTTTTTTTTTTTTTTTTTTTTTTTTTTGATGCAAAGCCTCCAATACTTTACTGGAGATCCCAAATCTAATCTAGTTCTAGTTCAGGAAAAGTAACTTATTTTCTGAACATCCTAACTAGTTTATGTGTCTATATGACAATGATATCTGAATGGAAGGAGTAACTTAAAAATAGTCATACAAGAAAACCTACCTTAGAACTTCCTGTAAATGAAACAAGCGGGATGCGTGTATCTTTTGAAATTGCTTCACCAATCTCAGCCCCACCGCAAAGGGAGGTGAAAATTGCTCCTGGCAAATTATTCTTTTCGAACACACTAGCTACGATCTTGGTTATTGCAATGGTGACCAAAGGAGTTGTAGGGGCACCTTTCCTGAAACAAAGGATTTAAAGAAAGCATAGTATGAGATCTGATCTAAGGCATTAAATTGGATTATACACATGAGAATTCAACTAAACTCCTGTGAGACTCAAAGTGGCTATTATACAATTCTTCTCCACTCCCCCCCCCCCTCCCCTTCCCTAAAGTAAACATCCCACTATTGACGGGCGTTTGTGCCCTCCAATCAGTGTAGACTAATTGGAAAGGTGTTCTACTAGACCAACAGAGGAAAAATAGATCAAAAAAAATGGAAGAAATAATGCCGGTATAAGAAATTTCCTAACATTTACTCGTTTACAGCCAAAAAAAACCTTTTTGGGGCGGGTGGGGGTGAAAATAAAGTAATTATTAATAAGCAAGGACTACTTTTTTCAATATTCCATCATCATCAAATTTAAAATGTCACATTGAGCACAATGCCACAATGCAGGTGAGAATATACAGAAAAGGGTGCTGAATTTGACAATGACATACTATATATGGTCACTAGAGGACGATGAAGCATTATTAACATTATAGCTCACATGTTAGCTCTACTAACCATGACAAATTCTTGGTTCCAACAATCACATTCATTTATTCCCAGAAAATCATATTCATGCCCAGAGCAGCATTTATATCTTATATATTGAAGAATGTTAAAGATAATACTTACCAGACAACACAATTGCCACAAACTAGTGCAAGGCAAGCATTCCAACCTATACAATCAATGTAGGAATGTCATATGACACAATATGCGAGCACAGTTAAACATAAAAGAATGAAATGACAAGACATCTTACAATCAATGTAAGAATGTCATATGACACAATATGCGAGCACAGTTAAACATAAAAGAATGAAATGACAAGACATCTTGATTTTTCGACTTTAATTGAAAAGAAAATATAGATTTCTTCTTATTCACCAGAGAGAGAAGAAGACTTACCAAGAACAGCACTAGGAAAATTGAATGCTGTAATTACACCCACTATCCCAAGGGGATTCCAGACCTGTGCATTTTAAGGATATTTTAAGATGAAAAGGAAAAGATGTCTCATAACTTTATCCAGATAGATTATTATTGATGTTCAACATACCTCCAGCATTGCATGATTTGGACCTGTTATAGAAAGTAACTGGTGTTAGATGGGGGAAACATGGCTGACTGTAGACTAAAAGTAAGAACCTCCATTTTTCAAATGAAGCCAAAAAAAAAAAGGAATTTACTATCAATCACGATGGAGATTGAGCCTATTAAATACATAGAGCCTATAGGCTTCTTTTTTCAATAAGATGATTACACGACTTCCACTACATGCATTACCAAAACACATCTTTTATTCAAAAAAGTTACAAGAATAATTTTTTACTCACGTTCTGAAGGAATAATTGAGCCATTTAGTTGTCGACTTAACCCCACAGCAAAGTCACACATATCAATAATCTCCTGCACATGACATTAATTCAGTAGTTTAGACGTTTGAAAAGTATACAAGTATGATGATAATACTAATGTAACACTTAAGTGAGAAGCAGAAAGCACAAAAGGGCTCAAAACATGGAAAACAAAACGTGAAGGGAGAGAGCGTATTTTGGCTTTGTTATTCGGAAGAACTATATGGCTAGTGTCCATACTCCATATAGATCAATATTGTACAGAAGGCCAGAAGTATTATTATTATAGCTATATACTTCAAAATCATCGCTAGACATCCCTCACCTTATCTTAGTTGTTTAACAGCAGTTCCAAGAACCAACAGAATAATAAGACAAATTGTTTTGAATAACTGGGCAGTCACACTCCCTGGAGGTCCAAGCCACTCAAAACTTCTATAGCTATAGACTCAATTTAAGCAGGTATAAAAAGCCTTGAATTAATTCTGTCATTTACGGAATAACCTTAACCACAGCTAAACTAAACTACATTAAAGTAACATACCTGAACTTCTCCTATCCCTTCAGGCAGTATTTTTCCCATCTCAAGTGACACCAACCGTCCAAGCTGCTGGAGTTTAGCTCTCAAAGCATCACCAATCTGTCTAACAATTTCACCTCTTTTTGGGGCAGGCATCTTATGACAAGGTAAAAGAAATCAAAACAAGTCAAAATATTGTAACAAATATGATGTCTAAATTCCAATACAAAAATATTGCTGAAGCCAAAACAAATCTAAGACAAAAGGACTGTATTAACCACCTGCATCCACATCTTTGACGCTTCTGCACAAGCTTTCAGGCCTTCCTCATAATCCTCCAAAGAACCCTCCACGACTTCAGCAATTGGCTGAATCAACACCAAAACAAATTTCAAAAAACAAGCAATTAAACACTCTCATCTCCTATGATACTGTCGTGTATCAGATTCTCCTACACTTCGACATGACATATTGACATGACACCTAAATACAAAGTGACCTAATATAATATAAAATCTGGAGTGTCGGACACAACACCCAAATCTGAGTATGTGCAACATAGCTCATCTCTTTCAACACTTCCCATCAATCAACACATGAAATTTTTCGGAAAACAAAATATAACACCTTCATTACAGTTAAGTTCGTTGCTTTTGACCACTATCAACATATGTAACTAATTATCAAGTGAAATGTTTAATCTTACTAAATAGCTAGTTTATATTTTATACTCCAGTAACTTTCACAATTTCACTACAATATAGTAATAGAACAAAAGGATCAAATTTCACAAGATTGGACTACCAAAGTCAAACACAGCCTATTATTCTGAAATGGATAGATTAACTAATATCAAAAAATATATAAACAGATAAAGTAAACAAGAAAATACAGCAGACTGCTCAACAAAACTACTTTCACTACATTCAAAAAAAAAAAAAAACTACTTTCATTAATGCCCCTCATCCCATCAATAGATCAACAACAGCAGTACTATCTATTCAGTTTTCGGATCAACAGAATTATGAAGAAAAACCAAAACTTTAAGAAATGGGTATAATTTATAACATCAAACAAAAGTTAGAAACCTTTGAGCTCAGAAAATCATGATAAATTTACGACTCATCAGTCATCACACCCAAAAAAAAAATGATATTCAAAACCCAATTCAACAATTAATTCAAATTAAAAACCCAGAAATTAAATTCATCAGACATTCAGATGTTTATCCTACATCAATTAATCAAAAAATAAATTAAATGACAGAAATTGAAGAAATGGGTTATACCTGATTGTTGGCAGGATTAATAGTGGAGATAACAGGACCATTAGCTTTCCAATTGCCGCTCACATAGCAGCCGATATTACGTGGGCTAATATCAATCTCCTTCAGAAATTCATACTCTTTCTTTGCAAAACTCATCCCTGCAATTCTGCAAAAAAACCCAATTAAAAATTAATCACATTTTCAGAAATTCTACAAAGGGGATGAAGGAAAAAATCAAAAGATTAATAATTCATACTTAAAATTTTTCTCTTATTTTTGTTTGTCGTATGAAACTAGAAAAGGTTGAGTGAGTGAGATGGTTAGAATTGGAGTTTATATAATCGAAGTGATGGGAAGAAATCAATGATGTTATATATAGGTAGCTTTAAGTGGGGACTGCCGTATCATATAAGAACTCTTGGATGAGACTGTGACAATGCACCTACATGGCTACATTAATTTTGTATTTTGCATTATCCTTTGCAATTATTTGCAATTTTTATTTTTAAAATCTGGATTTTGATAAAGTAATTTAATTTTTTTTTTGTTTGAATAATTTAAAGTAATTCAACTTCATGGAAGATGAAATGGAGATTGAAGATATTACAAGGGTTGTAATTTTTTATTTTTTATATATATTTTATAATTATAAAGGTTGTAATGTTAGATACTTAGATGTTATAAGTTATAACATATGTTTGCAATGAAATAATTTGGAAACTCACCCTCAAACAAAATTTTGTTTTATTAAGTTTTTAATAGCCTTTTCCTCCTCAATAAAACTATAACAAAGTATAATTTTCTAGTAAACCTAAACCCTCTTATGTAGGCTAAACTAGAAACCCACATCGATTATGATATTTTATATTTTTATTTGCTCCCCAAGCCTAAATATTCTTAGATTGTTTATAAACCTAAAAGCTATCTAGTTTCTTAATTACAATCCTCATCTAACTAGAAAAGCAACATAGAAATAAATAAAAGATAAACTATATCTATTCCCAAAACAAATCTCGTTAGTATTTGGTAAATTTAGTTTATTTCCTAACAATCCTTTGCAATTTTTTAATTTTTTATATCTGGATTTTGAAGAAGTAACGGAACTTTTATGGAAGATGAAATAATAGAGATTGATGATATTTCCCTAAAAGGTTTATAATCGAACGACTAACACTTTTTAAGTTTGTAATGTACAGAGTACTAATTTTATTATTGTTATATCGATTGGATATTTGGTTTAATGATTGAGTAACTTTTGGAAGTTTATAAGAAATCTTAGATTTTATGATATTGAAATTGCATTATGTGGATTACTTCTAGGACTTGTCCTGAAGACATTCGTTAGCAAGACCCAAATGAAAAATAAGTTTGACCTTGTACTCGGGCTTCAAATAAGCAAATGGATTACTTCTAGGGCTTGTTATGGACATCAAAAATCAAAAGACAGTCCAACACTCCAACTTGACCATTTAGCCAAGCACAAACTTTTAAATAAAACGGAGGTTCAGTAAATTACTGAACATCCGTTATAAAGTGACAATAAAAGGCGCAAAAGTTACACTAAAACGCACAAAAGTTACTCTGACATATATAAGAGTTATTTATGGTTCATTGATAAATTTGACAAAAGTGATACTAAATTTAACAAAAGTGACATTAAATTTGACAAAAGTGAACTCGATGTACAGTAAATTACTGAAAACCGGGTGTATACAAAAGTGATTGTTAGCCAAGTCCATACTATCATTTCCTCGTCATGTTTACCACGTTAACTTCTCTCTCACAAGTCACACCCAACAAAGCAACAACCAAAATAGTGAAAAACCCAGAATTTCCAAGAATTTTCAGAGGTTGTCATCTTCGAATTATCCAATAATTCTTGCTAACTTCACCCCAAAATAGGAAGACAGAGATTCCCAGAAAACGAATTTATTTCAAGAAATTCGATGTTCAACAGTTCAAGCAATTAAGCTTGTAATACCAGAAGAAGTTATTTTTGGGTAAGGCAGCTTAATCAAAGTGAATTTCTGTGTGTTCTTCATTATTGCCAAGAATTTGTAGAATTGACCTTTGTTTCAATACATTTTGTATTAATTTTAGTACATTTTAATGCACTAGGGTTTCAATTTTCCCCCAAATTGAAACCCTAGAATTCTTCCAATTTTGTTCGATGTAATTAGTTGCAGCTTAAGAAATGGAACAATTGGGTATTTTTCATCCTAGAAGAAGATCCCAATTTCGTGGGATTTTCAATGGATTATGTGCTGTGATCTTATTTTTCTTTTTCTTCAATAGAGAAGATGTCATTAGAAACCCTTTACTTAGGCAATCTTCTGTGATTAGTAATCGGTGGCCTGTTCATCTTAATTCTGTCGATGAGTCGGTTCATATGGAATTAATCCGGCGTAAGACAGCTGAAATTAGGGATAATTCAACGAATATTGGTAATGGGTCTGTTGTTCTAGATAATGAATTGAGTGAAGAAAATGCTGTGTTATGTGTTGGGTTAAGGGATCACGTGGGTTTTGATTCACCTTGTGAGTATTTAAAGGCGCATTCGGAGTGCTCGACTAGTGGGTTCTTTGATTACTTGCAGTTCTTTTACTGTGATTGCCAGAGATTTAAGCTATTGGGTTATGCAGTTTTGGGTGTTTGGCTTGCGGCATTGTTTTACCTTCTAGGTAATACTGCAGCCGATTACTTTTGTTGTTCATTAGAAAAGCTCTCGAATATATTGAAACTGCCACCTACTGTTGCGGGGGTCACTCTCCTTCCACTTGGGAATGGAGCTCCCGATGTATTTGCTAGCATTGCGGCTTTTGTGGGTACTGGTGCTGGTGAGGTTGGCTTGAACAGTGTGTTGGGTGGGGCGGTCTTTGTGACTTGTGTTGTTGTCGGTACTGTATCACTCTTGGTGGCTAATAAGCAGGTTCAAATTGATCGGAGATGCTTTGTCAGGGATCTTAGCTTCTTTCTGGTGACCATCCTGTCGCTTTTGTTAATTTTGTTTGTGGGGAGGATTACTGTTGGGGCGGCCATTTGTTTTTTAATGGTATATGTTCTCTATGCATTCGCTGTTGCTGCAAATGAGTTGTTGAGAAAGGAAGCACACAGGCTGAAATTGGATGCTGTCACCCCATTGCTTCCTGTAAAAGGAAGTGTCTACGCTCAAGGAGGTTCAGAGGATGATGCTATTTACAACCCCCTGCTTGACTTTGAAAGTGATAATGATGCTCCCCCTCTCCATCCTTCTTTACCACAGTGGATGTGGGCTTCCAATGTTGCAATTTACTCACATCAGTCTCTGAAATCAGAAAATGAAAGGCCTCCCTGGGGATGGAATGATGAACGTGTGGAATCTGAGAACTCTTCTTTTTCCTGCCCCAAGCTGTTCTCACTCTTGGAGCTTCCTTTATCTGCTCCAAGACGATTAACAATTCCAATGGTGGAGGAGAAAAGTTGGTCAAAGCCATATGCTGTTGCCAGTGCCACATTGGCTCCTATTCTCATTTTGTGTTTATGGAGCACTGTTGATGTTCCTGGTTCTGTTGGCAAAGATTTTGCCTATGTTATTGGATTGGCAGCTAGTTGCATGCTTGGAGTTCTTGCATACTGTTACACCATACCTGATCATCCACCACAGAGATTTTTATTACCGTGGGTTCTTGGAGGTTTCTTTATGAGTATTGTGTGGTTCTACATGATTGCAAGTGAACTCGTTGGTGTTTTGGTGGCACTAGGCATTATTTTGGGAATCAACCCATCAATTCTTGGATTGACTGTTTTGGCATGGGGGAACTCTATGGGAGATCTGGTCTCAAATGTTGCATTGGCATTGAATGGTGGGGATGGGGTGCAGATTGCCTTGTCAGGGTGCTATGCTGGTCCTATGTTTAACACACTGATCGGGTTGGGGATCTCATTGCTGCACGGTGCCTGGTCAGCTAGGCCTGCTTCATATATAGTTCCCAAAGACAGTAGCTTGTTCTACACAATTGGCTTTCTGTTAGTTGGGCTTATCTGGGCAATTGTGATCTTACTCAAGAAAGATATGCGACCCAGTAAAATGTTGGGTATTGGTCTTATATCCCTGTACCTGATTTTCCTGTCATTTAGGGTTGTCAGTGCCATGAGTGTAGGCGGTTTACAATAAGAATCAAAATACATCTTAATTGTTGCTGCCTTGCTGGAAATCAGAGAAAGCAATGATATGCCTGATCTGCTCTGAGATATTCACCTTGTAGGTATGAGCTTCTGGACTCTTGGATTTTTTTTTTCTCCTTGCGTTCCTGGACTCTGAGCCGAATAGCAGCAAATATGCTTGTAAATGACAAATTGACAACCCCATTGTTGTACCTAGTGTCCACATGTAATCATACATACTTAGAAACATAGCCTTGTCTTGATTGATTATGGAGAATTTTTTTCGCGAATATGATTTCTTTTTGTAATTCTACTTGTCATTATCACTTGAATGTTCTGCAATTATTGGTCAGAATTCAATATGGCAAATAAAATACACTATTTTCTGTAGTACTTCTTGTGTTGGTTCTTGTTAGCATATGAATAATACTCTTTTTTTATTTTTTTTTTATAATTTTGTTTGTTTTTAAGATAATGTTCGATATGGTCATTGTTTGTTGTGTCAATTGACTCAATTCCTGTTTTGTATTACTTGTACTATTGTTTGATAAATTGCTACTGTCTGATTCTTAAAGCCACATAACAGATAAGTAACTGTTGGTTGCTAAATTTGAGCAATTGCCCTTGACTATTATTACATGAAGGATTTAAGAACCCCTAGACCGCAAGACTAATGTTTCTCAATTGCTCACACTATTGAGCTACAAGTCTATGACCAAACGGCTAGAGTTGTGGGGAGGTATTATTGCTGTAGTGGAGAATGTGTCTAGGTAGGCATTAAAGCTGATGTAGTATAACAGATAGATGATACTGCATACCTGTGCAGTTGCACCTTAGCTTTTTGTCTGTTTAAGCAAGCTCCTATCCTGCAAGCCAAGCTAGAAAGATTGTTCTTCTTTCTTTGTTGTTGGAGAAGGAATTGTAAAGATAACTGTTCATTCTGCTGATGCAAAAACTAAGATCTGAAGGAATTCTACTGATTCATCAGCCATCTGATCCTTAACTGCCAATTCAGAGTAGTATTTTTACGAAGTATCTCTCCTTAAAGCTGCCGTAGTTTAGCTATAGCTATAGCACATATAGGTAACACTTCACACGCCTTCAAAAAAAAGGTAACACTTCACACGCCTTCAAAAAAAAGGTAACACTTCACATTGCATAGTGTTTTTAAGTATTACTTCTGCTCCGAGTAAGTTGCCACTAGCCACATCATTTCCTAGAACCGGTTTTGACCGGAAATAAGTGAGGTTATGGTTACATCCTCACATACATACTGAGGGCATGACATTGGTTATGTATTTGATCATCAATAGTAACAACATAAAACCCGTCATTGTTACAATTTGTGTATAGCATCTATATATCTAAATTTAGTTGTCACATACTCCCAACTCGTATTGAGAGTATACAATCACACCCTCTATTTTGAACAAGTTTAGATAAATTTAGAGGTACAAGTATTTCTTAATCAACAATATGTACCTTCATTTTAATAATTTAATTATGTTGCTCTACCCCAAAAAATTTTTACTCTCCCAAGAAAAGTAAAAAAAAAAAAAAAAAAAAGTGTAGAAAGCGGCTGTGAGGAAATCCAAGGAAAACGGTTAGATTCCCATTGGATGACGTCATAAAACCTGAGTAAACGCACGTTTATGACTGCTTGACACCTCATTCCTTTCCCTCGTAAATCTCAAACCTATAAAACGACACCGTCTTCTCCGCCGTGCTATCTTTGTCTTTTTTCATATTCCCATTTTACCCCTTCTCTCTCCCTCAATCCACTTCAAATTCCAGGGTCAATTTGGGACATCAAAAAAATTCTCTCTCCTAAAATCACCCCTCCTCTGAAAAAGTCACGTGCCAACTGTGCTCTGTTTATAGTCCTTTGCTCTGTTTCTCCTCTTCAACTCCACTATCTTCCTGCCACATTGTGAATGCACCATTTACGACGTCGTTTTCCATATTTGTACAATTTGCAGGCACTAGCTTTAGACTCTACTAGACTACTACTACTACTAGTAGCTGAAAATATGGTTGAGCTTATTTTGCAAAGTTAATACAACAAAAAGATTTAAATTTTTAAAATTAAATTCTAAAAGAGGAAAAAATGGCGGAGCAGCCGATGCCAAAGTCACCACCTAGTTTGTACGCCAAGCGCCGCCACCAAGCTAAACTTCAGGTTTTGGAGAGAGAAATTGGTTTCCTTGAGGTAATTTTGGTGTTATTTATTTTTTATTTTTTTTTGAATTGAAAGTGGTTTATGCTTATGTTGCTTGAGTGTTTGTAAATTACAAAATGTTTGTTTGATACATGCATGGAGCTTCGTGTAGCTATTAAGGAATGTAGACGAGGTTTGAGCTCGAGTTTTAAGTATTGGTTTTACCTCATGTCGTAACCTTAAGACTTTACCTACTAAGCTAGCTAACATTTACAACTTGAACGTTTTAAATGGCCAAGTTGGTTTTTTAGTCTTATGTTTGATGAGCTTTTTGGAGAGTTATAATGTTGGCTATACTGCACTAGAGGCTTCTTTAGTTCTTTAAGAGTTAAGACTCTTTGTGTTTTACGAGCAACTTAGCCAGTATCGTATTTCGTATTCATGTTCAAGCTTGTGCAGTTGAGTGTTGGACACGAGTACTTTTGAGGGTGAAAGGAGTTAGCTTCTGTCATTATCAATGGGTTGTCTTGGCTATAGGAGGGCTGCCAAATTCATTACTGAGATATGGTAAAATTTGTAACTTGACAAGGATATTTTGGTGGTCCAGAGGAAAATAAGGGCATTTTAGGAAGTCCTTAGGGAAAAGTCTATCAGAGTGATGCATAGTTTGCATATCTTAGTTAATTTGGAATTTCTCGTCTTTGAATTTGTAGTTGTATTGTTGCAAGGATAGTTTATTGATGCCTGTATTAGTTATCATTGTGATATAGCAAGGTATTTTCGGGGGAATTTGGGAACGTTTAGAAAAGTTATGTTGAGCCTTAATGGTGCATATGTTTCAGTAAATCATCCTGAATATAGAACTTATTAGTGAAGGCAGAGGCATAATAGTATCTAGCATGATAGCATTGATAGCTTGTGTTCCTAATAATACAAGAATCAAGCAATCCTTTTTCCATTTAACAAGACTTTTCTCAAAAGAAATATACTTGAATTGGCATTTAAGCCATTCCCTTTCTTTATTCCTCTGAACCTATAAGCCACCTCAATTCCCTCAATTCTTTTTCTATATAATTGGATTATTATTCATTCGAAAACTTAACCAAATATTATTAGCAATAGATAAAAGCTTTCACTCATTGTTTCCCTTTCCAATTTTATTAAACCCAAGTGCCATGTCTTCCGAAGCAATGAAGCCAAACCCACCTTCTACCGAAGGGGATAGGTACAGACAGATAGACCGTGAGACTAAAGAGATGGTTAATGCACTTACTTCTCGCATCAATGATCTTCATCAAATCCAAAAGTCGGGAGCAAGTGGGCCTCTTGGCCCCCACATGGGGGATGAGGATGAAAGCGGAGTTCGAATCATCACAATTTCTGGGACCAACACAGGGGCTACCATGAGGGGTGATTTGTTGGATCGCCATCATAAGCAGCAGCATGACCACCATGAGGAATTGCCTGGTGATGATCAGCCTGAAAGTTTGGACACTTATGTGAACAGCAACTTCCAGGCTGTCAACAACTCCATCATGTTTGGTGCTACCTACACTAGCAATGATCCAGGTGTTCATATGGAAGTCATTGATATGATAGATACCAATGGACGGAAGGTTGAGAAGCAAGGGAGGAGAGGATTACGGAAGGGGAAGGAGCCTGCTCAAGGCAATCTACAGAATGAGTTTTCTGAATGATCTTGTGACAAGAAATCAAATATGACCAAATAATTGTGTGTTTGTAATTCCTATATATTCAGCTTCTGAGTTCTGATATGTTACATAATAGAAGTAATGATACAATTAAGTTTTATATATAGATTACGTGAAAGATGTGAGGATGTATTACTTGATGAGTTGAGCAGTTCTTGTTTCTGTTACCTACTTACCTGTACCTGTTTTAAGAGTTGTACCTCTATATACGCAATAATGACAATATCTAGCTTTCCTCAGTTTTAAGTCTGAGGTTAGAATGATAATAATGGCAATGAATTATTTCTCTACTCATGAATATATGTTAATGAGATATTAAACATAGTTTCTGTTGTTCCCATGATGAGCAGGAAGAGTTGAAGTCACTTGACAACATTCAACCTACTTCTAGAAGCTGCAAAGAGTATGTAGGGCTCGTTGACTGGCTGATTTAGCTAATTATGTACTTTTAATCCCAAATAATGTTTAGGTCTTTTGCCTCTTTTCAATTTTCATCTATTATCAATCTCAAAGCCCCTTTTCATTTATGTAATTTGCGCTGACAGGATCAATGATTTCGTAGCAACAAAACCAGATCCCTTGATAACTGTGTATGTTCATGACTTTATTCTACACCTCATTTTAACTTCTTGTGATTCCATTGTATATTGATATGGAATTAATCTTTTCCCTGAAATGTTATTGATCTGCAGAAATCAGAAGTCTAGTCAGTCAGACTGTTCGTGTTCATGGAGAATCAGGTACTTTTCTTCCTTTTTTTTTTTTTTTTTTCCTCTCTTATTGTGATTGTTTTTGAAGAATCAGAGGTGCATGCATGTTGGTACTTGGTAAGAGCCCCTTCTTTTAACCATAAGCCACACTTTTGAGGCTTTTTTCTTTTTCACTCGTGTAACTCTTATGCGAGCGACTGAGCGTATTGTAATCATCAGTACTTTTTGGATGTGTAATTAGTTTGAATTTATTTGAATCATTGTGATTGAACTTGGGTAATCCTTTTTTATACTGATTGAAATTTGCTTGAATTTATTTTTCCTAAAGCTTAATATTTGAAAGTGAAAAAACAAAGCCTTCTCTGTCTATGGTTCTCTTAAGCTGAGTAGCTGAAACATGGAAAAAATAAAGGACATTATAGGTGATGACTCAAAGATTGCAATTTACGTCCTAGGCTCCAGCTACTGGTTTATTTCAAAGTTCATCTGAATTCTTCAGTGTCCTGCCATTTAAATCTCGGTCTGTTTACAGCATATATGCAAGCTTATTGAAACACTGCAGGATTAATTCTGGTAGTAGCACAGTATTAATAATGTCTGAAATATGACCAGGGGAAAATCATGTTTTAAATCATCGTGGATTTGCTGTTTCAGTGGATGCTGTCGATCAGATAAGGAGCATCATCATCAGCAACCACGAAAAAATTGCTGTTGCTCCAGGAAGAGTTGTTGTCGTCCTAAATGTTGTGGCATAAAAGGTTGTTCATGTTTCCCTCAGAATTGTTGCTTATTCAGGTTGTGCTCTAGTAATTG
Source organism: Chenopodium album (assembly GCF_948465745.1). Taxonomy (NCBI): domain Eukaryota; kingdom Viridiplantae; phylum Streptophyta; class Magnoliopsida; order Caryophyllales; family Amaranthaceae; genus Chenopodium; species Chenopodium album. Next base: position 5,397,821 of record NC_137859.1, read on the forward strand.
TTGTTGTAAGGTAAAGCTTTGTCCCAATTGTGTACCAAGTTGTTGTGGTTCTTGCTGCTAAAAAACAATGCATTATTATTACTTGCATTGATTGTTCATAATTCATGCTTAAGAAGCAGATATTTTCTCGATGAGTTTCATATTCTGCGTTGAGAAGGGTAATGCAGGATTTTTCAGTGAAATTTTCGCATCTAGTCTTTTTCAAAGTCTTTTTTGTTGAAGATCTAGCCATTATTGTGCCACTATTGTGGTTTAATTTGGTTGAAAACATATAACCATTCTTAGTTATCTAACACTTCTATGGTACAAGTTTAACATGTATGCACATTTATCGTTCTCATTAAAAAAAATTTATGTTACCATTACATAACTCAGTTATAAATTATAACCACTTTACTGTACTATTAGAGCATTGCTCTTCCCACCGTTTGATCATTTTCATCCCTTGAGCTCTCAATGACTCTAGTTTAACCTGCACCAAGACACATGCATCAATATAGGCACACAGGCGTATGAGAGATACGAAGTATGAGAATTGCAGTACCGGGACATTAGAAAAACTGTCAATATGTGGCAATAGAGACTATAATAGTTTTAGGCTATTTCTTAACCATAGCGACCTCGTGCGTGACCTCGCGCTACATGGTGGTGTTTTTCTCGTTCATATAAATCAAATGAAATAGTTTTCTAATCCAAATGGCCTAACTAAAATATTCAAATTAGACATAATAATACCCTCCTTCCGCATTTGCATGTTCATGCACATGACGCTGTCTTTTAAATAATAGAAAAACCAACATGCACTATTGCACTTACCAAAAATAGCAGACAAAAATGGCTAATCTCTCTATCTTCTTCATTCTCTTCTCCCTCTTCTTACCTTCTACACTATCAAAATCCACCTACATTGTCCACGTGTTAAAATCCCACAAGCCGAACAACTTCGTCTCCCCCAAAGACTGGTACTCCTCCATCCTTAACTCCCTCTCCACCACCACCAACACCGCCACCCCTAAACTCCTATACTCTTACACTCTTTCCTCCACAGGGTTCGCGGCACACCTCACCGCGGCCCAAGTGTCTGAGCTCCGGCGTCACCCTGCTGTCCTCACCATTGTATCGGACAAGGTCCACCACCTCCACACCACCCGTACCCCACAATTCTTGGGCCTTGAACAACGGTCCGGTCTCTGGCCGAAATCTCACTTTGCTTCAAATGTGATCATTGGTGTACTTGATACTGGTATATGGCCTGAGCTACCTAGCTTCTCTGATGAAGGATATGATCCTGTGCCTGCCACCTGGAAAGGCTTGTGCGAGGTGGGCCCTCATTTTCCGGCGACCTCCTGTAATCGGAAAATTATCGGTGCTCGTGCCTTCTTCCAAGGGTAACTTCTTTTTTACTCCATGTTTCTTACTTTGGTCTAGTACTCTCTAAATCTTCATTGCAATAGAGCGTTGACTTTTTTTTTGAATTTTTTAGAGGGAAATAATTTTTCAACTATTTTGTAAAATGAATATACTTAATTATAGATTTTGAAGATTAACTTCAATTAACTAGAATGTATCAGGAGTATCAAGATAGAGAATTAATCACTTCAAGGAAATTGAGAGTGAGTACTAAAAAGTTATGAAGATTAACATTAATTTATTTGAAAGAGAAATTAATCATGAGTTTGTCACCCTTGGGTCAGGTACGAAGCAGCTAAAGGGCCAATAAACGAGACCAAAGACTCGAAATCTCCTCGAGACACCGAGGGGCATGGGACTCACACGGCCTCAACAGCGGCTGGATCAGTTGTTCCTAATGCCGGATTATTCAATTTTGCTCGGGGGCAGGCTATGGGGATGGCCACCAAGGCTCGCATTGCAGCCTACAAAATCTGCTGGACCCTTGGATGCTATGACTCTGATATGCTGGCTGCCATAGACCAGGCCATTGCGGATGGAGTACACATTATCTCGTTCTCAGTTGGAGTTAAAAAGTCGGCTTCTAGCTATGTTAATGATAACATTGCTATTGGTGGCCTACATGCTGCTCAAAGAGGGGTGTTGATGTCTTGCTCAGCTGGCAACTCTGGGCCGAATCCTTTTACTGCAGTGAATATTGCGCCGTGGATTTTGACTGTTGGAGCATCGACTATAGATAGAGAATTCTCCGCTGATGTAGAGTTGGGTGATGGGAGGAAGTTCAGGGGCGCGTCTTTGTATGCAGGGGAGGCTTTGGATGACAGTGTTCATCTAAAGTTGGTTAATGGAGCTGATTTTGGCAGTAAATTTTGCATTGCAGGTTGGTTAATCTTTAATTTCTTTTCAATTTTGTTGTTGTTACTTTAAGTTGCTAGTGTTAAGGTGATTTGATCCTTATTTAGCTGAACATTTTAGCTAGATACTTGTTTGGTCAAGTGAAAACAGGGCTAGGTTCATCCTTTTTTTTTTTGAGTTTCTTGATTAATTATGTGTTAACTTGCATCATGCTTGTTTAATTTGAGAACAAAGCTATATGAAACAATCTCATTGCAACTTCTTGTAAGACTAGCTAGGGTGACTAAATCGAGTTAGTGTACACTTTACAGTGATTTATTGTATGCCTACCCATGACTAGTGTACTTGAGTTTGTTTAAGGTAACATGTTTACATTTCTCAAAAAAAAAAGGTAACATGTTTACAAGTACATTCTTTAACACTGAGGCCTTATATTGTCACAGGCGAACTTAATTCATCAAAAGTAATAGGGAAAATGGTGATATGTGATCGAGGAGGAGCAAATGGACGAGTTGCCAAGGATGAGGCAGTAAAACAAGCTGGAGGAGTGGCAATGATTCTGACTAACACAGCAGAAAGTGGTGAAGAACTAGTAGCTGATTCACATATTATTCCTGCTACATTGGTAGGTCAAAGTGCCGGGGACCAAATCAAGGACTATGCTTCTTCAGCCCCTAATCCAACAGCCACAATCAAATTCAAAGGGACTGTAACAGGTCCCTCGCCATCAGCCCCAAGAGTGGCAGCATTTTCGAGCAGAGGACCAAATCGAGTCACACCCGAAATCTTAAAGCCTGATGTCATAGGTCCAGGGGTTAACATCTTGGCTGGTTGGACCGGGGCTGTTGGACCCTCAGGCTTGAAGAAGATTGATCAACGTAGGGTCGACTTCAATGTCATGTCCGGTACTTCTATGTCCTGCCCACACGTTAGTGGGTTGGCCGCGCTCCTTAGAAACACTTACCCAAGTTGGAGTCCTGCAGCTGTTAAATCCGCCCTTATGACTACAGCTTACTACCTCGACAATTCCAATAAGAATTTCACAGATCTGGCAACGGGGAAACAATCCTCACCATTTGTTCACGGGTCAGGTCATGTTGATCCAAACAAGGCTCTCAACCCCGGGCTAGTCTATGACATTGATGTTAGTGACTATATTGCCTTTTTATGTTCCATCGGGTATGGCTCGAAAGATATTGCCATTTTTCTCAAAGATCCTGTTACTATTGATTGCGGGGCAAAGAATCTGTCTAGCCCCGGAAATCTGAATTACCCTTCATTCTCAGTCGTGTTTGAATCAGGCAAAACCATGGTGAAATACACTAGGGTGGTGAAAAATGTTGGTGCTTTAGTTAATGCGGTGTATAACGTTACAGTGAATAAGCCACTAAATGTAGATGTTAGTGTTTCATCTAGAAAGCTTAATTTTAGTGCCAAGAAACAAAAACTATCGTATGATATCATATTTACGAGCACGAAAACTGATCAATTTGATCAATCGATGTTAGGATCGACGAGTTTTGGGTCAATTGAGTGGAGTGATGGAAGTCATCGCGTGAGGAGTCCTATTGCAGTGAGATGGATTGAAGGGGTTCATCAGCAACACTTCATTGCTTCAATATGAGTTACTTATTGGCCGCACTTTAAGAAGTTTTAGATAATAATGTTTATTGTTTAGATACACCTTAATTAACATGCCCACCACTTGTATTATTTGATGGCTTTTAATCAATTCTTATTCTAGATTGCTGAGATTCAAGTTAAAGTTTAACCATAGAGCTCCCATCTCTCATTCATAAGATTTATAGTTAGTATTAGAACATTTTGTGAAAAACTACCTTATAAAGCACTTTTTTTGCGAGAAACTACCTAATAAAAAAAATGTTGTAAGAAACTACCTTATAAAAGAGTAAATGTTGTAAGAGACTACCATTATTGGTCGGAAAGTCACCGTTGACTTTCATTTTCCGGCGTTGACCAAATGACCACATCACGTGACTTTTAATTCACCCTTTCCCTCATTTTTTCTTAATTGGCACGTCACGTGATCAAAGCCGGAAAATAAAAGTCAACGATGACTTTTTGACCATGGGTAGTCTCTTACAACATTTACCCTTTTATAAGGTAGTTTCTTACAACATTTTTTTTTATTAGGTAGTTTCTCGCAAAAAAAAAATGTTTTATAAGGTAGTTTTTCACAAAATGTCCTTAGTATTATCATCAATCTCAAAATATAGTTAGTATTATACTCCGATCATAAGTATTCTGTATAGTATATTTGATTGTAGTTTGTGTGACACACACAAAACGAGGTCTACAATGTATTATTTAGATTTTTTTTTAGTTTATGATTGAATATTTGGAGAAAAAAGGTTATATATTCTTGTTGTACGTTACTTTTGTGACTTTCAAGAGGCAATTTTTTTTTATTTTATTTTTTATTTATTTATTTTTTTGTACAAACTATTGTCTCTTGCTGATTTTCTAACAAATGATGTGTAAAATTAAAGTAGTGTTAGTTATCATACACGAGGTACAATTTTCACATAATTATCCGAAGTATACCATAAAAAATTGTCATTTATGGGATGTGACAATGGGGTAGGTAAGACTTACTGGTAGTGTAATTACTCATTATATAACGTCATAATGATTAATTAAATTATTGCAAAGCTGGTTCATTTGCTTAGGTTTAGTACTATAGTATATGTAGTGTTAGTTAAGTAATGTCCATTGTACTTCGTACCGTTAGTGTAACTACACAAGAAGCAAAGGGTGTTATTTCTGTGTGCAACTGCGTAAGGAATTCTTAGCAAGCACGACTGTTTTTAACGTTGTTCAATAGTCTTGTTTCATGTACAAATATATTTGTTTCATTTAATTATAGTTATAAAGATGGACTTTTACGCCATTTCATGTACTCATTCTATCCCTAATTATATTTGCCCATAGTAAGTCACATTTTAAAATCTTTAATCATAAATTAAAATACTCTTAATCTATAAAATATAATAGAGTCATGTGGGATTTTAGTGGATCGGATTCGCTTCATTGTATATTTATTTAAATATAGTTTTATTTTTTATTTTTTATTTTTTTATTTTTTTTAAAGTGTATTAAATGGAGATAAAACTATTTTAAGACGCATGTGGGGTGAGATGAAGGGAGTAATACTTTAAGTCTTTAACTGCCATTGATGATTTATTGTAATAGATGTTAAAATAATATTAGTGTAATCTCGAAACTATCTACTTTTTATTACTCGTAATTTTTATTTTCGATGATTGAGATTAATATAGATGGTTAAAATACGTACCAACAAATATGAAAAAAATTAATTAAATTTTTACAAGTTCATTGTTGATAAATTCAAGTATATAATTAGTACAATTATATCAATTATAAATTAAGAATTTTCAATTAAATACACAATACCTCTAATCTATTTTGTTTAATTGCAACATTTGAAAACTTGCATTAATGAAGAATTACTCAAAGTGTAGTCTCTTATGAAATTATGTTATATTTGTCTTGATATATACTTTTAAAATATTATTTATTTATTTTTTATAATCTTGTAAGATATTAATGGTACGGTGTAAGAAAAGTTTTTTTTTTTTTTTTTTTTTTTTTTTTTTTTGACAACATATAGTGTATTTAATAAAATTAAACGTAACAATCAATTATTTAAAAAATAAAAAAAACGGAGGACGTATATACTTCATAATACTCTTTAAAGATTATTGTTATAAAATTACATACGTACATGGTACATCGATCATGCATACATGCTTATTACGGAATACAATTTACGGATGACTTTTCAATGGCTACAATAAAATTGTAGCCATTGAAACTGTTTTCAATCTTGACCGTTTAAATTTTATGAATCAATCTAGTCCGTCCATGTAGTGTTTTGACATTAAAATTTTTATTTATTTTAAAAAAATAAAAAATAAAAAACTGTATTTCCTCCTTGAAAAAATGTTTTGTCGCCATTTATGGTTTCTACATCTCCATCAAATTTGCATACAACCATGAGCCATATAAGCATGTTGTAAACATGGTGATCTGATTATGTAATTAAGAATTAACAAAGGGTAATTGGATTTTCCCCCACTGTTGGGCCCGTATTGTAATACGATCCGTAACATCTAGGGCATCAGTCCAATGGTTCAGCAAAATAGGTAAAACGGCTTGATTGGAGTAAACAAGGAAAGCACCATCATACGTATCAATCAAGAGGATACTTGCCAAAAATACACCTACAGAACAGGGAAGAAGATAAATCAAGAAGATCTTCTTCGTTTTGAATATATTTTGACAATATTTGTAAACCCTAGAGATCCCTAGGTATAAATAAGTGTAATTAGACATTTTGAGCACACATGTACGCACATATACTCTTAATATAATAGAATTACTCGGCATTCATCTACGGAGCTTCGTCCCTACTGAAGAAGGAGGCTAGTCCTTATTCAGTATTGTGTCTCTAAACTTACTCTTTTCATAGTAGAGTTCATTCTGTTTGTTTATTGTTATTTCACTGCTTATCTATTGCTTTATTATTGCTTTATTGCTATTTTATGCGCTTTTGGTAGTATGATTATTATTACCCCTCAAACCTAGCAGATTCTCATATATCCTTGTTGAGATTTGCCTAAACAATTTGGCGCCCACCGTGGGGCTGATAATCGATTAACCTACCAATTCGCCAAAAAAAAAAACAATACAAACACCATGTCTGGGCACCAAGTACCCTTTACCATGGCCGAAATCAATGAGGGAATGAACGCATTCCGTCAAACCTTAGACCAACAAAAAAGCCAAATTGAAACATTGTTGGCCCAAAAAGTCCAAACTGAAGCCAAGCTTACCAGCCTCACCAAGCAAAATGAAGCCCTCCGTAGCCAAATACAGTCAGTCGCTTCCAAAACCATTAATACCAGAAAAAACACTGAAAGTATAGCCATGCAGCTCGATATGTCAGGTGTCTTTCATACCCCTAACGGGGAAAAAGGATCTAACACTAGGGAAACAACCCTAGATCTGGACTCTTTGAATGCAGGAACCCCTAAGAAGAATGGACAAGAAGGATCTGAGGAAGGAAAGATAGAGAAGATAGTCAAAGAGTACCTCAAGGCAATAGAAGCCAAGATCGCCAAGATCCCTGGAATGCCAAAGCCCATGGAGGAAGAAGCATCAGATGGCTATATAGAGTCCCCTTTCTCAGAAGAGATCGCCATGGTAGAAGTGCCAAAGAGGTTCAGCACACCCAGCATGGCCATGTACGATGGAACAACAGACCCTGATGAGCATGTATCCCTCTACAAGCAGAAGATGATGACCAGCTCAATCCCTAGAGACATCAGGGAGGCCATCATGTGCAAAGGCTTTGGAGCCACATTATCAGGTCCAGCCTTAACTTGATTCATTAATTTAGATAATGGGACAATTCGATCTTTTGCAGGAATGGTAAACCTATTCAAGATCCAGTTCGCCAGCAGCAGGAAAATAGAAAAGCAGTCATCGGATTTGTACCGTGTTGTGCAAAGACACGGTGAATCCTTGAGAGATTACCTTAATAGGTTCAACAGGGAAAAGATTGGAATACACAAGTGTGATGCTCCTACAACCATTGAAGCGTTCAGAAGAGGATTGCTAGATCACAGTGAGCTCTACAAGGAACTGACCAAATATCCATGCACAACCTTTGAAGATGTACAAGCTAAGGCAATGGCTCAAGTCAGATTCGAAGAAGATGCATATGCAAGAAAGACTCCAGAGCTCAGAAAGGATGAAGATCGCCCGTCAAGAAGGAACAACAACTTCCCCAGGAGAGATAATCGATTCAAGCCGTATCAGCGTTCCCGCTTTGATGAAGGATCAGTCAACGTTGTCGAAGGAGAGTTTTCCGATTGGAGAGAAGATCCTGAGCTCCCACCAAAGTTGCACGAGTATTGCTTCAATGTCAATCCTGCAGGAGTAATAAGGACCTTGAACAAGATGGGAGATACTGTTCAGTGGCCTAGAAGGAGTGATAGGCCTGGGGAGAAGAAGGATCCATCCAGATGGTGTAATTTCCATTCAGATATTGGTCACACTACTGACGAATGTGTCGCGCTCAGAAAGGAAGTTGCATACCTATTAAAGAAGGGCTACCTCAAAGAACTTTTGTCAGACAGATCTAAAACTTCAGGGAAGGATAGAGAGTCCAAGCAAGGAGGTCCTCCACCCCCACCTCCAATTGTCAAAACCATCTGTTTCATATCAGGAGGGTCAGAAGTATGCGGCCTAACGTATTCAGCAGCGAAGCGGCACGCAAAGGAAAGTAACAAAGAGCAATCAGACAAGAGAGAAAAATCAAAGATAGACATCCCTATCATGTTTGAAGAAAGCGACGCAGTAGAAGGTCATCATGACGGCCTAGTAATCTCACTTCCAGTTGGAAATTGCATGATTAAGCGAATCCTAGTTGACAATGGAAGTTCTGCAAACATCATCATGCTGGATACCCTGAAGCACATGAACATAGATGAGAAGAATATAGTTAACAAGTCAACAATGCTAGTGGGATTCAGTGGGGAAACCAAGAAGACAAGTGGAGAGATTACATTGGCAACATATGCAAAAGGGATCAACCTGCAAGTCAAATTCTTAGTAATCGATACCCTGTCCTCATACAATATGATTTTGGGAAGACCTTGGATACACGAAATGAAAGCCATCCCTTCTACGTACCATCAGGTCATCAAGTTTCCTACTAGATGGGGAATTCAAGAAATCAGAGGAGATCCTAGGGAAGCCAAAGAATGCTACAAGATAGCACTGAAAGCAACATCTGCGGAAAAGAGTTCAGCATAGCAATCAGAGGATCAGCTGGGCCAAGAGAAGTTGAGTATATCAGAAGAGCAAGAAGCTACTGAAGTCCAGCTGAACCCCTTACATCCAGATCAGAAAGTCAGAATAGGGTCAGAGCTTAAAGCGGAAATCAGACAACAAATTCACGACTTTCTAGAAGAAGAGAAAGATGTGTTTGCTTGGACCCACGAGGACATGAAAGGCATTCCCCCAAGTTATCACTCACAAGCTAAACGTAGACCCAATGCATACACCAGTGAAGCAAAAAAGAAGAAAATTCGCGCCAGAAAGGAACAAGATCATTAACGAAGAAATTCAAAACCTACTGAAGACTGGAAAAATCAGAGAAGTAAGGTACCCGGAGTGGCTTGCCAACGTGGTGGTAGTAAGAAAGAAGAATGGGAAATGGCGGATTTGCATAGATTTCACAGACATCAACAAGGCTTGCCCGAAAGACCCATTCCCTTTACCTCACATTGATGCCATGGTAGACGCCACAGCAGGACACGAACTGTTATCCTTTATGGACGCCTACAGTGGTTACAACCAGATCCTCATGCACAAGGACGACCAGGAGAAGACATCCTTCATTACCAGTCAAGGAATATATTGTTACAAGGTGATGCCTTTCGGGTTGAAGAACGCAGGAGCAACATACCAAAGGTTGGTAAACAAGATGTTTGAAAAACAAATTGGGAACACGATAGAAGTCTACATAGATGATATGGTAGTTAAATCCAAGAAGGAAGAAGATCATGTCAGAGACCTCAGAGAAGCATTCGTCATCCTGAAACAATATGGCATGAAGCTGAACCCTACAAAGTGCACGTTTGGAGGAAAATTCTTGGGATACATGGTTACGCAAAGAGGAATAGAAGCCAGTCCAGAACAGGTCAAAGCTATCCTAGATCTCGAACGACCAAAATCCAAGAAGGATGTACAGAGCTTAACAGGGAAAATCGCGGCATTAAACAGGTTCATCTCAAAGTCTTCAGAAAAGAACAGAGCCTTCTACGAGGTACTGAAAAAGAACAAGGAGTTTAAATGGGAACAAGAACATGATGAAGCATTCCAGAAGCTGAAAGAATACCTAGCCAACCCGTTGATTCTCTCCAAACCTAAAGAAGGGGAACCACTCCAGCTGTACCTTGCAGTGTCTGAAGGGACGGTCAGCGCAGTCCTCACAAGAGAAGAAGAAAAGGAACAATTTCCAATCTACTATGTCAGCAAGACCCTGCTCAGTGCGGAAACACGATACGCCTCACTGGAGAAAATCATTTTAGCCTTGTTCACTGCTTTAGTAAAGCTACGTCCATACTTCGAGAGTCATCCCATACAGGTACGGACCAACTACCCCATCAGAGCTATCATGAGAAAACCAGAAATGTCAGGAAGGATGGAAAAATGGGCCCTACATCTAAGCAGGTACGACATACAGTACGAACCCAGGACGGCAGTCAAATCTCAAGCTTTAGCAGATTTCGTGGCAGACTTCAGCCCTACACTTGAAGAAGAAGCACAAAAGGAAGTACTAGCCTTACAGGAACCAAAGGTTGCACAGAACTGGACACTCCATACAGATGGTGCAGCAAACATACGAGGAGTGGGCTTAGGAGTAGTACTGACATCACCCCAAGGAGACAAGATAGCACAGGCAATAAGGTGCAACTTCAAGGCCACCAATAATGAAGCCGAATATGAAGCGCTCATTACGGGACTAACCGTTGCAAGAGATATGAAGATACAACACCTAGAAGTAATCTCTGACTCTTTACTCATGGTGAACCAAATCAACGGGCAGTATGCAGCAAAAGACACCAGAATGATTGCCTACCTAGAAGTCACAAAGAAGCTCATCAAGGAATTCAAGGAGTTCAAGATAGAACAAGTACCCCGGAACCTAAACACCGAAGCAGATGCATTGGCAAATTTGGGATCAAACATCAATCCAGAAGAATTTGGGGCAATCCCTCTAGTACATGTACTCTCACCAGCCATAGAGAAGGAATCAACCATGAGTGTCTACGAAATTCAAACAGGCCCTACAGAAGAAGAAGACAACAATTGGAGAACACCTCTGAAGGAATACCTCCTGGGCAACACGAAACCAACAGGGAACGTAACAGCTCAAGCATTCGCTCAGAAAGCCTCCAAGTACTGCCTAATCAGCAATGTACTCTTCAAGAAATCTGCAGAAGGACCATTCTTAAGATGCCTGGAAAGAAAAGAAGCTCAACAAGTCTTACAATCCTTACACAGTGGAGAATGCAGAAATCACTCCGGAGGAAGAAATTTAGCCAACAGGGCACTCAGAATGGGATACTACTGGCCCAGTATGAGAAAGGACGCAGTTGAGTTCGCCAAGAAATGCTTAGCATGCCAAAAACATGCGCCCTTAACACACAAGCCATCAGAAGAGTTACACCCAACATTGACACCGTGGCCATTCATGAAGTGGGGAATGGATATAGTAAACTTACCACCGTCATCAGGGCAGAGAGTGTACTTCTTAGCAATGACAGACTACTTTTCCAAATGGATTGAAGCAGAAGCGTACAAGGAGATCAAGGATAAGCACGTCATTTCATTTATAAAGAGGAACATTCTAAGCAGATTCGGGGTACCAGCGGAGATCATTACAGACAACGGGTCTCAATTCATCAGCAACAAAACCACCAAGTTCTGTAAGGAATGGAACATCTCCCTTATCACATCTACACCAAGATACCCACAAGCGAATGGACAAGCAGAATCAAGTAACAAAGTCCTTATAGGCAACATGAAGAAAAGGCTGGAGGGAGCCAAAGGGAAATGGGCAGACGAACTACCCAACATATTGTGGGCGGACAGAACAACTCCTAAAGGCGCTACAGGTCATACCCCTTTCTCACTGGTGTACGGATGTGAAGCAGTAATACCAACAGAGGTAGAAGTGCCTACAGCAAGGTACGGACTGATGATAGAAGAAAGAAACCAAGCAGAACTAATTCACAATTTAGACACAGTAGAGGAGCTAAGGGAAGACGCACAAATGAGAATGGCAGCATACCAACAGGAAGTAGCAAGATCCTTCAACAAGAACGTTAGAGTCAAAGTCTTCAAGCTAGGAGACTGGGTCCTCAGAAAGGTATACGAAAACACCAAAGAAGTTAATGCAGGAAAGCTAGCACCCAACTGGGAAGGACCCTATGAAATCACCAAGGTAGTAGGTAATGGAGCATACAGACTCAGGAATGCAGAAGGGAAAGAAGTGCAGCGAAGCTGGAACGCAGCACATTTAAAATTATACCATTTCTAAAGAAGGTACGCAATTGTTATTTCTATTTTGTATTTCAAGAAAACACAAAAAAGCAGAAAAACAAGCAAAAATACCAAAAAATCAGAAAACAGAAAAACACAAAAATCTCCAACAGCTAGATTCAGCACGAAAGGTACTCATCTATCTTTATCTTTTATCAATTTACTTTATGATCATTACGAGTACTGACTTTGGCATCGGAGGGCCGTTGGGGAAACCCACGGCCACCCCTCACCTTCTTCTGTTTTGCAAGGAACACGACTGGCATTACTGCACAAGGATGCAACAAATCCCTTCACTATAGAACAAAGGCAAGGCATTCCTGAAGAGAACAGACCTACTACCCTCACAAAACTTACAAACATACGTAAGTAACACCATTACTATACAACTGTAGTACATTCGTGATACAACTGCAAACACACCACACTATGCAGAAACGACAATCACACAGCAAGAAAGATAGAAATACTTAGTTGCGTTGCAACAAAATTAAACAAAACATCCAGCTACAGAAGCGTAGCACAAAATAAAAATAAATTATCCAGACTGCACTAAGACAGTAAACAGAAACAGCATCCAAAGTTGTACATTTTTGACTAAAAAGAAAGGCGACACAACACCAGCTAAACTAATTTTCTCCCGTGTTGTCAGCAGGGGCTACTTCTTCAGCTACAGGCTTCATCACCTCTGGGGCATCCTTCACTTCTTCATTGTGAGGAGAATTCACTTCCTCATCAGCAAAGCTCAGCAGTAGGGAACCAGGAGCAGCAGTCCCTTCAGGAAACGCCTTCTCAAAAGAAGCCTTGTCACCATCATAATCCCAAGCCTCATGCTTTCCCTGCTGAAATTCTTCCATCATCTCAAGACGTGCCTTCCCATAATAGTACGTAGCAGCATCAATGGCCTCATTAGCAGCTTCCTTCAGGGTACTTTTCAACCCGTCCCGCTCAGAAATGCAGTCCCGATGCTTGGCCCGTTCAGACTTCAAAGCCTCAGTAGCAGCCTTGTACTTGTCAGACAGAGCATCACGCTCCTTCTTCATAGCCTCATACACCCGAGAAAATTCGGACACCTTGCCTAAAACACCAAGGCAGGACTGGAGGCTCTGCACAGCAAAGATGAAGTGTAAGAAGCATATTTCAATAAGGTCGATTTTATGCAAAAATTTTTTGGAGTACACTATACCTGGAAGGACTGTACAACCGCTTCTTGTGAAAGATCAGCAAAAGTCATTGAAGACTGGCGATCCTTGAAGGAAGGAAACAACAAGGTATCCACATGTGGAGCAAGAGAATCAAAGGAAAACTCAGCAGCGTCAACATCAATGGGTATCTCCAACTTCCTCTTAAGACCAGCACGAGGCGGAGGCGGAGGCGCAGCACCCCTAGGAGCAACCATCTTGATGAGAACAGCTTCAGAAGTCTGGGGGGACGAACGAGACTTAAGGCGGCCCAAGATGGAAGATGAGCTAAGAAGATCATGAGACCTCAGTGACCTTGATGTATCTACAAGGAATACAGTCAGTTCAAAAATTGCGCAGCAAGGATCACATCAAATATATACAGCAAGGACGCTAATAACAAACAGCCAAGACCAACAAGTACGCGCAAATATGTTCAACAAGGAAACAACCAATTCAAAAACAAAAACACACAGACTGAAAACCAATCACGCATTCACAAAAGCATAAGCGCAACAAAACATCGAAACTCACAAGGAAGAAAGAAAACAAACCTTGAGACATGGCTGGAGCAACTTTCTGTTCAGAATCAGACTCGTCCAAAGACTTAATTTGAATAACTACTTCAGGCTGCGTCAATTTGATGAAAGACCTTTCGTCTGCACTCAACTCGTATAACTTGTCTATCAAAGATGGAGACTGAGAGCGTTGCTTCAATTTACTCACTGCAACCAACAGGCAAATAAGCCCAAATCAACAAAGAAGGAAAGAAGAACATAAAGGAATAAGAAAACAAAATACCTTCGGCCTCAACAGTGTCAATCAAAAAATCACAATCATCACCCAATGAATCAATCCTCACAAAGAAGAACTTGTGATACCACTTCTTGTCAAACGCCTTCTCCAAATCAGTCACCAAAGGACCAACACCATCCTTCAGGCGAAGACCAACCCGACCTTTACCACTGTAACTGATAGTGTAAGGGTAACACAAATCCCTCACATCAAGTTCTATACCCAATTTCACACTCAGCAAATCCAGAATTCTCAATACCCTCCAAGTTTGGGGCAATAATTGACAAGGCGAAACCCTAACTCTAGAAAGAAATTGACGAACAAGAGCAGAAAAAGGAAACGTATGCCCAATTACAAAAGGGTACTTAAAGAAACACACCCAACCAGGGGCAATCCAGTCAGCCCTCTCCCTGGCTGACGGAATTTTCACCACAACCCCATCAGGAAAACGTGCAAGTGCAGCGATGTTCTGGACTTCCTCCTTCGTAACAGTGGAAGGATAGGTATCCTTGACAGGAAAGACATTCTGCGCCACCAAGTTCGGCTTTTTCACACCCTCATCCACCCCAGCAAACACCACTCTCACATGATCATCCATCGCAAAAACAAGAGAAAAGAAAAATACAAAGCAAAACAGAGCAAACAGAGAGGAGAGAGAAAATACCTGATGAAATTGAAATTAGGGGCAAAGCAATTGAAGTGATTAGACAACAGCCTGCACACCCAATAAATACCAAAGACGGAAATAAAACCGCCCTTCACAGTTATCGAGGAACTTGCTTTAAAACCGCCACCACTTTCCATGTTGCTAACCGTTGGAGCAATTTCTGAATTTCAAAATATTTTCTAGAATTTTCTTTAGGTAATTTTCACTTCCAAATACTTGGAAATAAAAATTAGGGGCAATTGTTGGGCCCATATTGTAATACGATCCGTAACATCTAGGGCATCAGTCCAAGATCAATGGTTCAGCAAAATAGGTAAAACGGCTTGATTGGAGTAAACAAGGAAAGCACCATCATACGTATCAATCAAGAGGATACTTGCCAAAAATACACCTACAGAACAGGGAAAAAGATAAATCAAGAAGATCTTCTTCGTTTTGAATATATTTTGACAATATTTGTAAACCCTAGAGATCCCTAGGTATAAATAAGTGTAATTAGACATTTTGAGCACACATGTACGCACATATACTCTTAATATAATAGAATTACTCGGCATTCATCTACGGAGCTTCGTCCCTATTGAAGAAGGAGGCTAGTCCTTATTCAGTATTGTGTCTCTAAACTTACTCTTTTCATAGTAGAGTTCATTCTGTTTGTTTATTGTTATTTCACTGCTTATCTATTGCTTTATTATTGCTTTATTGCTATTTTATGCGCTTTTGGTAGTATGATTATTATTACCCCTCAAACCTAGCAGATTCTCATATATCCTTGTTGAGATTTGCCTAAACACCCACCCAAATTAAACATTCGTCATCATCAATTCATCACCCAAATTAACTCCTGGTTTTAGAAATATGCCATCTTTTCTCACTTCGATCGCCCTCACTGCCCTTGGTCATACTTTAAAATAAATCACCCAACTTCCATCATCCGATGCGGTCATCCCATGTGCGAGGATTTGTGATTTATAAATTTATTTTCATAATATAGTAATCGCAAATGAATGAAATAATGGAGCAAAGCAAATTAAAGTACAGTAATTGAAGGATAGAATATTTTTTTTTCTTTTTGAGGACATTGAAGGATAGAAACTGAATGAACGTGTATTGCAGTTTTTTTTTTTTTTTTTTGGAATTATTTTGTAAATTACAAAGTCATCCTAATAAAAGGTTTGGATTAGTCAAAATCTAATGAATGACTGAGATTTAATCTAGTATAATGGCTACAATATTATTGTAGCCATTTGAAAACTATCATACAATTTACGTACCATTATTGTTTAGTTTATTCAACTTCGATCACTCATATCAACTTCGTTAATAATGTTTGCAATAACACTAACAACGACGTTGATCAATGATCACCACTATATAAGCACACCCCATGCAAGCTTAAGAAGGCACAATTACATACGTACTCATCTCAATCACACTCAAAAAATGGCAACAACTTTCTCTAAACCCTTCTTTCTCCTCCCACTTTTCATCCTCTTCCTCTTTCTATGTCCTTGTTTATCCATTAAATCTACCTACATCGTCCACATGTCACATTCCCACATGCCAAACGCCTTCGCCTCCGCCCACGAATGGTAGGGCTGTGCAGAGTACGGTCTAGACCGCACCAAACCGCAAACCAAACCGCAATTTTGCGGTTTGGTGCGGTTTGCGGTTTGAAAATTACGGTGCGGTTTTCAAATTTGACCAAACCGCGGTTTTGCGGTTTGGTGCGGTTTCAAAAAAATTTCAAACCAAACCGCACCGCAAACCGTTTTACGATATTATAATATATATTTTTATAAACAAATATAAAAATAAAAGACCATAAATTTTTTTAGGGTAACTAATTTTATTATGAAGTTTCTAGTAGCCGACATCTATCTCTAATTCTCATCTCCTCCCTCCACTCCCTCTTTCTTCTTCCTCTCTAAGTCTCTGTATCAATTTCTACTTTCTTTCTCCTTCAAAACTTAATTTTTGAGAGATCAATAGATTCAAGACCATATAAATTCAGACAATCGACCACCACATGCAATCATATTGCTAATTGTCAGCCTCCACTACAAGATTCACAAAGACATCTAAAGTAAGTAGTACTTTTTAAAAAAAAAAAATTAAATCTTTGTTTAGAAATCTATCATATTCATGTTCGTTTTATACATAGTCATAGATTTTATGTAAGTAATCTGTGTATAGTCTATTTAATTTTAAATTTTGTGCAACTAATTTATTAATTTTTTTTTGGTCTAGTTTGTTCGTCTCATACATACAACGGAGTCCAAGTTCTACGGGGACTCCCCTTGCTGAAGATGTTAATGAGGAAGAATTTCTTGAGAGAGAGGATATGACATAACCTAAACAAGATGATAATTGTGGAAAAACCGCAAACCGCACCGCACCAAACCGTATATTGTGGTGCGGTTTGGTGTGGTTTGTATAGAATTGCGGTTTGGTGCGGTTTGAAAAAATCACAAACCGCAATTTTACGGTTTGGTGCGGTTTGAGACCCAAACCGCCCCAAACCGCACCGTGCACAGCCCTAACGAATGGTACTCCTACATCCTCCACTCCCTCTCCTCCAACACCACCACCAAAGAAACACAACATGAGATCCTCTACACATACACTCACTCTGCCACCGGGTTTGCGGCCCATATCTCGGAATCTCTAGCAGCCAAACTACGCCGCCATCCCTCCGTGCTGTTGGTCGTACCTGACCGGATAGTAAAGGCCGTAACAACCCAATCACCTAGCTTCTTGGGCCTTTCTGATGGGTCGGGAATATGGCCCAATACAGATTGGGGGTCAGATGTTGTGGTTGGTGTTATAGACACTGGGATTTGGCCTGAAAGTCGCAGTTTTCACGATTTGGGATTAGATGAGGTGCCTGCTAAGTGGAGAGGTACCTGCGAGGTTGGCCCTGATTTTCCAGCTAGTTCTTGTAATAAGAAAATCATTGGTGCTCGTATCTTTTACAAGGGGTAAGAATTTTTTTTTTGAATATTTACATATAACCCACAAACTTGCACTAAATCGTGTACTCTCAATATGGACATACGTAGTTAAAAAAAAATAATAATAAAAATTAAAAAAAAAAATAATAATAAAAAATAATAATAATAAAAATAATAATAAAAAAAAATCATGTCTCTCATAAGGTTGTTTCACAACGATTTGAAAATTCAATATTCGGAAATTGAACAAATTACGTCTTTAGGACCATAATTGGACTGGACTGATCGATATATTGGACTAAAACCTGAACCTATCTGGTTAATTAGAACTATATATACAGAGTTTAAAAGAGTTTTGGACTAGATAAAGAAAGATACCGAAACTAAGTTTTCAATTCAGGAACTTATAAATTATGCTCTTGATGGTAATGATGGATGAGGATTGAACACGTGAATCATTTGTTACATTGACTTCTGATACCATTTTAAAGGACCAATGCAATCAAAATTTGTTAGTTTTATACTCTTATCAATATGTAACTTATAAATAAAATGAAAGCACTTATAATTATTTAAGCATGTAAAATGGTGGATGCAATTTTATCGATAATAACATTGAAAACTTAGTGAATATATCATATCACCAAAATCAAGGTGACAATTTTGAAAAGAAGATAGTAGAATGAAGAACAATATGGTTAATCCGCCTAATAAACCCGAATAAAAACGGGAATTCCTGAAATTATATGGTTTGTTGCACTCGTAGGTACGAAGCATCGTTTGGGCCATTAACAGACATAAAATCGGCAAGGGACTCCAATGGGCATGGAACTCACTGTGCCTCAACAGCAGCAGGATCATCAGTAAGTAACGCCGGATACTACCGGTACGCAGTAGGGCAGGCTCGTGGGGTAGCGACGAAGGCTCGTATTGCAGCCTACAAAGCCCTTTGGGGAGGTGGATCAGGGTCACTAGCGGACATAGTAGCAGCCATGGACCAGGCCATTCAAGACGGAGTAGATGTCATATCAATGTCACTCTCTTCAAGTGTGACCGTTGATTATTACCAAGACGAGACCACTGTTGGCGCTTTTCGAGCAATGCAGAGAGGGGTGGTGGTCTCAGCTGCTGCCGGGAACAGCGGTCCCGACTTTTTTAGTGTTAACAATGTTGCACCGTGGATGTTGACCGTTGGTGCTTCTACCATCAATAGGGAATTTCCGGCAGATGTTATACTCGGAAATGGGCGGATCTTTACAGGATCGTCTTTGTTTAACTACAATGAAAGTAGTACTAACAATCTAATGCTTGTTACTGGTCAATCTGGCGGAAGTAGATATTGCTATGCAGGTACATGGATACTTAACTCATGCATCCATTTTCTTTCTTTCATTATATAATATATATATATATATATATATATATATATATATATATATATATATATATATATATATATATATATATATATATATATATATATGTATGTATGTATGTATGCTGCCTCAGTGATATGTTTTATACTTTTATGCAATTATAATGAGGTGGTGTGAAATTTGGAAGAATAAAATTATACTCGTAGTGAATAGATAAAATACAATATAAAATAGTAAATAAAAAAAAAAATAGATATAAGTGAATGAGGCCTTTATTTAAGGTTAATGTTTTTGGATAAAATCAAATGAGACTTTTATTTACGCACATATGTTTAAGGAAAATTTGCGAGAAAGGTCCTTTTAAGTGGTCGACCTTGTGAGAAAGGCCCTTTTATAAAAAAAGGTGGCACAAAAGGTCCTTTTATCCATTTTGGGTTGTGTAGAGGGTCCGTTGACCGAACTCCGGCGTTGACTTTTTTTTTCCGGCCAAAAAATTGCACGTGACTACTTAATCCTCCTTTTTTTTTTTTCTTTTTTTATCCCCCCTTTTCCCCTCTTCTTCCCTCTAATTCCCTCGATTTTTCCCTCTTACCCAATTGGGGTGTATCTATATATTATTGAGTTTATTGAGATATGATATCTATCATATCAAACTAATATACTATCATATCTCAATAGAGTTATAATTAATTGTAGGTTCGACTCATAATTAACTGATTAGTTTTTGTTTAATGTGAAAGGTGAACTTTATAGGTTCAGAGTATCAGGGAGAATGGTAGTTTGTGAGAGTGGAGGAACTTCAGGAGTGGCCAAGAGTTACGCAGTTCAACAAGCTGGTGGTTTAGGAATGATTTTGATTAACTCGGCTACTGATGGTGAACAATTGATGGCTAATCCCTTTGTAATTCCTGCATCTGCTGTGAATTATACCGCAGGAAATCTTATAAAAAATTACATGTCTTCGACATCGAATCCAACTGCCAGAATCATGTTCAGAGGAACTGTGATAGGCCCCTCTCCATCAGCACCGCGGGTGGCAGCGTTTTCTTCCCGTGGCCCCAACCCGATCACACCGGAGATCCTAAAGCCCGATGTCATAGCTCCCGGGGTTAACATCTTGGCCGCTTGGACAGGTGCTTCGGGGCCTAGTGGGTTAAGTTTTGACACGAGAAGGGTGTCGTACAATATTATATCTGGTACTTCTATGGCTTGCCCACATGTGAGCGGTATGGCCGCTTTGCTTAGAAAGGCTTACCCTAGTTGGAGCCCTGCTGCTATCAAGTCCGCAATGATGACTACTGCTTATAACCTCGACAATTCAGGGAACGACATCATTGATCTATCCACGGGGAAGCAGTCCTCGTGGTTTGTTCGAGGATCCGGGCATATTGACCCTAACAAGGCCCTCGATCCAGGACTAGTCTATGATCTTGATACTAGAGACTATATAGCATTTTTATGCTCAATTGGATATGACAATAGGAAAATTGCTCTTTATGTCCAAGACCCGTCTATGATTGATTGTCGTGCAAGGAATTTCTCGAGTCCTGGTGAATTGAATTATCCATCCCTCTCGGCTGTCTTTAAATCTGTCAACGATGTGGTAACATACACAAGGGTGGTGAAAAATGTTGGGAGTTCCGCGAATGCTGAATACAAAGTTAGTGTGAGTGCACCACCTTATGTTAATGTAAATGTTACTCCTACAACACTTGTGTTTAATGAGAATAGAAAAACAATGTCGTATACCATAACTTTCACTAGCATTGGCGAATTTACTATACCAACTAATGGATTGGCTACCTTCGGATCAATCGAGTGGAGTGATGGAAGTCATCGCGTGAGAAGCCCTATTGCAGCTTATTGGCCATATAGAGGTGCTCAAGAAGACTTCTTAGCTTCAATGTAACAAGTTTGGGTCTTGATCCTATGACTAGCTATGCTATTTGGTAAGTTTATATGATGGAAATTGAATAATTTCTTCAATAATGAGCTTGTATTTCAAAGACATATATAATAGCCTCCTTACACGTATGGCTGTTCTACTACATGTAAATTTGTTTCTTTGTAATTTCACTTAATAATGAAATAAAAGTTCCTACATAATACTACGTATATTATTGCAAATTGGAGTATTATTTTAAAAATAGTGATTGGAGTTTATATTAATTCATAATAAATTAATAATCAATATAACCCGTGCAGTTGTACTAATACATATATATCGTGGTCTTAGCTACGGTTTAATTGTTTTGACTGAAAATATTTTTCACTAAAATTTATGTGTGTTTTCCATTTTTTATTATTTTGAATGGCTTTTAACTGGTGAAAATGGAACATGGAAATTAGTTTCCCAAAAATAGGAAAAAAAAATTCTTTTGAAAATAAGAAATGTCATGTTTTCCTCTCCACCTATTTAATTTCGAAGAATATCTCATTCAATAAAAAAAAATTAAAAAAAAATAAAAAAAAAGTCGAAGAATGCAATTATTCTTACTTGTCCTTTCACTTTTGGAGTAAATCAATTTTCAATTCAAATTCTTAATGCAAAGTACTAAGGTCACTAGACCAATCAAAATAAATGAGCATACAAAGCATGGAAATGTATGACAATTTGAAGGAATTCAATATATGAAGTTATAGTTAATACTCTTTCCGTCCCTAAAAATAAGGTCCCATTTGACTTTTCATGATCTCTAAAATATGTCTTAAAATGTCTACCTCTCTATTTTCATGCGCACAAAAATCATAAAAACTTGATATATAATGTGACGAATCCAACAAGATTGCACATAAACATATAATCTCTTATAAATTAACGGGAGTTTATGATCAAATAAAGTTTTCAAAATTTTAACTAAATAAGTCAAATGACAATTATATTTTGTGACGGATGAAGTATTAACCTTGAATTAAATTTAATTCCAAGCCAATCCTCTTTTTAGTTGGTATGATCGTGAATACGGTGGCATTAGTTGTCCCACGTTGGAAATATAGACATACATGATGTCTATTCCGTAAATTTTAGTATGAATCTAGTGGACTACTCTTTTTATTAGATATACTATAGTTTTACAATAACATTTTATTGAATTTTTAAGTAGTTAGACACTTAGATTCTCGTATATTAAGCTAAAATAGACCAGTTATATAGACCCTGTTCTCTTCCGCTTATTTTCAGTTTAGTTACTAATTTTGTGAAACTGATTCTGGTAAGCTAGAATCAGAGGAAAAATGGAGAGAAAATGTAAATTAATTTTGGGAATTTATTATGAGAAAATCTGGAGAAATAATACAGCAGAAAGATATATATAGTTAGTTACAGAATCTAACTAACTTGACAGCTAGGACAAGAGCCATAAATATCTAAGCTATACAAAGAACTTTCCAGAAACAGAGCAATAGAAGCTTCTGTTAGAAGCTTCTCTGATCATCACCCCCCCTTCAAGCTGGAATTGAGGTTGCAGACTGATCAGGAACCACAATACCAAGCTTGAGAACCAAATTCTGATGCTGAGAAGCCCCAAGAGGCTTGGTCATGATGTCAGCCAACTGCATGTTTGAACTAACATGCTCAAGGGTTATAAACCCTGATTCCACATTCTCTCTAACATAATGAACATCAATTTTCAGATGTTTAGTCCTTTCATGCATACAGGAATTTTCTGCAATTTGCTGAGCAGATTTGTTGTCGCAGAACAAAGTAATAGGTGTTGAAGGATGAATATGCAGATCAGAAAGCAAATTATGAATCCAAGTAAGCTCACTTGTGGTATGACTCATACTGTGATATTCCCCTTCAGTTGAACTCTTTGAAACAACCTTTTGCTTCTTTGTTTTCCAAGAAACCAAAGAAGTTCCCAGAAAAATACAATACCCAGTAAGAGATCTGGCTGTATAGGCACAAGTACCCCAATCTGCATCACAGTAAGCTTGAAGCCTCAAGTTTGTATTTGCTGAATAAAACAAACCATGATGTAATGTGCCTTTCAAATATCTCAAAACATGTTTAGCTGCTAGAAAATGGGGTAACCTGGGATCACCAAGAAACTAACTAAGCTGTTGTACAGCATAAGAAATATCAGGTCTTGTCATATTCAAATACAGCAGCTTCCCAATAATCCTTCTATATATCTCTGGATCAGATAACTTCTCACCAATATCTCTGTGAAGTTTTAAACCTTTTGACAAAGGAAAATCAGTAATCTTGTAGTCTGTCATAGCAGTATTCTCAAGTAAATCCAGAATATATTTCCTTTGGTTGAGAATAATACCAGAAGAATCCCTAGTCACTTCAATACCAAGAAAATATTTCAAAGGACCCAAATCCTTAATAGTGAATTGAGTATGCAATTTTGCCTTTAACTGTTGTATCAAGGCCAAACTTGTACCAGCCACCAAGAGATCATCAACATAAGTGAAAACAACTGTAAACTCTGTGCCAGAAGAACATGTGAACATTGAATAGTCATACTTGGACTGAACAAAACCAACAGACAACAAGAACTTTGTGATCGAGTTCCAGATTCCACTGTCTTGAAGCCTGTCTTAAACCATACAAAGATCTTCTTAGTTTTAGTGTCTGACCAGGCTTCACCTTAGTGTAGCCAGGAGGAGGATGCATATACAAATCTTCATCAATATAGCCATGTAAAAAGGCATTATTGATGTCCAACTGGTGTAACTCCAAGTTACAAGCTGCAGCCATAGCAATGATTAGTCTCACAGTTGTAAATTTTGCAACTGGACTAAAAGTATGTCTGAAGTCTTTGCCTTTTATTTGCCTGTCACCTCGAGCAACTAACCTTCCTTTACATCTTTCAACAGTGCCATCAGGATTGAACTTGGTCTTATATACCCATTTACAGCCAATGGGTTTAATACCAGGAGGCAAGTCAACAATATCCTAAGTTCCATTCTTCTCTAGAGCTTCCAATTCTTTATTCATGGCATCAACCCACCTTGGGTCATTCTTTGCCTGATTGTAAGAAGCAGGTTCAATAGTAGATAACATATTTGTCAAGCTAGGCAACTCTGAAGCAGGCAAAGAAGAAAGAACAGGACACTGATATACATTAAAACTGGAAGAAAGAGAAGAAGTTGGAGCAGCTGGAATACCAGCAGTAGGAATAACAAAACCTTGAAGCTTAGAAGAAAGCTTCACAGGTCTGGAAGAACGTCTGACAGGTTGCTCAGGCTGAACTGAAACAACTGGAACAGAACCAACATCAACAGAACCAGTAGACTCAGAATTCTGGTTATTTGAATTTTCAGACATAGAATGAACAGATTCAGTATGTTGATCAGATATAGGAACCATAGTATCCAATGTATCTGAACTAGAAGAAGAATTTTCATCAGGAAATGGTGGAATATCAGGCTGAAACACAGCTGGATTCACCAAACCACCAGTTGAATCAGGAGAAGAAAACTGGTCAGAATGAACAGAAATAGGTTGATCTGTCTTGAAAGGAAATACTGATTCCACAAATGACACATCCCTGCTCAAAATGACTTTCCTATCCACCAAATTATAGAGCTTATAGCCTTTATGTCCATAAGGATATCCTAAAAAGACACATTTCTTTGCTCTGGGAGCAAATTTATCAGAAGTTTTGACAGCAGCATAACACAAACAACCAATAACCTTCAAGTGAACATAAGAAGGTGGAGTTTTCATCAACCTTTCATAAGGAGTCTTCCATTGCAAGACAGAACTAGGCATGAGATTAATCAAATAAGTAGCACCCAAAAGACAATCACCCCAAAATCTAATGGGAAAACCAGCATGAAACCTAATAGCTCTAGCAGTTTCAAGAAGATGCTTATGCTTCCTCTCAACCCTACCATTTTGCTGTGGACAACCAGGAATACTTCTCTGATGCAAGATACCTTTCTCAGCAAACAATACAGAACAGGCATCTTGAAAAATCTCAGTACCATTATCACTCCTAAAAACTTTGATAGAAGTTTGGAACTGATTTTCAACATAAGCAATGAAATTCTTGATTATAATAGGAACTTGAGTTTTGGAATGAACCAAATGAGTCCAAGTAACCCTAGATGAATCATCAAGGATTGTCAGAAAATAATGAGCACCAGTCAAAGTGCCTTGCCTATAAGGGCCCCAAAGGTCAACATGTACTAACTCAAAAGGAAAATAAGCATGAAATTTTGACAGAGGGAAAGGAGATTTATGAGCTTTAGCAAAAACACATGATTCACAACAGAAATCAATTGATTTATTAGAATCAAAAGGAACAGTCAGTTTGGACATGTTCTGTACAGAAATATGTCCTGGCCTAGCATGTAACAAACTAAGCTTAGGAATAGATGTACTAACTTGCAAAGAAAATACATCAGAAGTTTTATTTGAGACTGGAAAAGAAGAGCAACTGAACTTGTATAATCCAGCTTGTTTTGACCCAATAGCTTTAATTTGCTTAGTTGTAGAGTCCTGAAAAACATATGAATCATGCTTAAAAATAGCAGACAAGTTATTTTGTTCAACAAGTCTACCAACAGAAAGGATATTGTGTTTAAAATCAGGAATAAGAACATTTTTGAGAGAGATTTCAGGAGTTAGAACAACATATCCTATATGAGTAACATGTTTTGTATGACCATCTGGTAACCCTACTATAATAGGCTTAGACAAAACATGACATTCAGCAAATAAAGACTTATCACATGCCATATGGTCTGTAGCACCAGTATCAACTATCCAATCAGATGATTGAAAACAAGCCAAGACAGAATTTGCATTTGAAACAGAAATGATACCTGCAAAATTCACAGCAGTACCACAAGGATCAACCACATCTTGTTGCTGTCCCTGCTTCCCTTTCATCATCTTCACCATCTCTTTTGCCACAACAGCAACTAAAGCAGAATCAATATGAGGATCTTTGCCTTTTGAGGAATAATCATCAAAATCCAGAGGTGAATCAGTAACTTCCATCTCAGAAACATTAGCAGCCATCTTAGACGAACTACCTGCACCAGATTGCTTATTGCGCATAGCAATATACCACTCAGGGAATCCATAAAGCTTAAAACAGCCATCAATAGTATGACCCGATCTCTTGCAGTGATCACACTTGCGATCAGACTTATCAGATTTGAAACGCTTAACATCTCGTTTTCCAGATTGAGATGCCTGAGTATTCTTATAGGTAGAAAACGCACTAGTCTGAGAAGACAAATCAACTTTCTCATTCAACTTATGCTGCCTTTCAATCTGTAGAAGCATGTAATATGCCCTATTTACAGTAGGAAGTGGATCCATACTGATGATGTTAGTTTTGGCAGCATCATAATCTCTATTTAATCCAGCAAGGAACTGAATTAACTTCTGCTTTTGATCAGCAGCCAAGATCTTCCGAAGAATACCACAAGTGCATTTAGCAAGAGCACCACAATCACAATCTGGAAATCCTTCCAGTAGTTGAATCTCATCCCAAATTCTCTTCAGTTTAGAGTAATATTGAACAATTGAATCCGATTCTTGCTCAATAGAAATTAACTTCTTATGTAAATCAAACAATTGAGGTGCATTGGATTGACCATACCTCTAAATTCATCATACAGTTGGTGTGCAGATTGTTGAAGAATGAATCCTTCAGAAATCAACTTATCCATTGAATTCAGCAACCAGGATTGCACCATATAGTCATTGCGAATCCACTTCTGAAGATCAGAAGAATCAGATTCAGGTCTGCGACAAGTTCCATCAATGAAACAGAGCTTGTTCTTAGCTCCAAGCGCAAGACGAATCGACCGATTCTAGGTAAGAAAATTGTCTCCATTGAACTTATGAGCTCCAAGATGTTGATCAGGTTGATCACCAGATCCAAGGAAAAACTTGTCAGTATATCCAGCATTAACAGATTGCGGAATCTGAGATTCTTGAGCCGCCATTAAAATGATCGAAGAATGCAGTCGAAGAAACAAGTTCAATCGAACAGAGCAATCGATCAAAGAAGAAGAAATCAATCGATGAAACAAGTTCAATCGATCAAAAAATAGACCTCAATTTCAAGAAAATTGAGCGAAAACAAGAAATTCAATCAAGAATTTCAGCAATTCGCTGAAAAATATCAATCGAAATCAAGCGAAAATCAATCAGAATCGAGCATAAGCTCTGATACCATGTGAAACTGATTCTGGTAAGCTAGAATCAGAGGAAAAATGGAGAGAAAATGTAAAATTAATTTTGGGAATTTTATTATGAGAAAATCTGGAGAAATAATACAGCAGAAAGATATATATAGTTAGTTACAGAATCCAACTAACTTGACAGCTAGGACAAGAGCCATAAATATCTAAGCTGTACAAAGAACTTTCCAGAAACAGAGCAGCGCAATAGAAGCTTCTGTTAGAAGCTTCTCTGATCATCAAATTTTCTTCTCTCATAAACAATTTAGTTCCGTTCAATTCAGTTTGTAAATTAAAACAGGCCCGTAGTAACCTCAGTATGGGATATATGATCTTATCTTATTGGGAAGAAGAGAATTTATATAACAGTTAGTGATTGGTGGAGCTTGATAGTAACATAATTAAATTAAATAATATGCAAAACGTGTTACCGCCCATAATTCGATAAGAATACGTAAAGGTTGTGTTCTGTGTGAAATGTCCAAGACACCTGTGTACCTTACAATAAAGCAAAAAACCGAAAAGCTACATGAACTGATGAACACTCCTATTTTGTTACTCCGTACATTGTTCTTGTTATAACTATGTGATTTTCCCGAAAAAATAAAAAACTATATGATTTTTTTCCACTGACAAACATGCATGACGTTACGTACTTAACGTTATATACATTACACAACAAACTTGTTTTATATTCATTTTCACAACTCACCATTGTTGTACTGTGGTCACCAATGTAGTGAAGGAATATCAAGTGTATCATAGAAAGATATTTCAGAAAAACGTTTTACAAATAGAATTGAAAGAGGTGCAAAACGTTTTAAGCTCACATTTCCTCGCCTCAATTGCTACTCATCATGCACTTAGCTTTCATATGGTTTACAAATAGAATTTTTTTTCTTAATTTTGAGACAGCTGACTGATAACTATTGATGGAGAGTAGAGACTCGTTACATCGTACGTGCATGAATACAACCAACTTATTTGGTAAATATTTATTGGACTGTACTCTTGGGTTAGTACAATTGAAAAATAAATTTAGCAGAAAAATAAGGTTAATTGAACTTTGGTTAAACTTATGACTGAATATATTTTATACTATGGGCCCTCCTCATACCCTGCGCTTAGCTCTTGATATTATGTTAGAGGACCAACTCAACCAAAAGCTTAAGCTGATGGTTGAGGCACAGGAATAGGTTTTATACTCTATCAAATTTGAAGTTATCTTAATGACCATTAGTGATAACGAACTATGCTAAAGATTTCATGTTAATTTTATTAAAAAAGAATATAATACAAATACAGAGTAATTTTTGGGAAAGAAATTATTTTTCTCTCTAATCTTTTGTAGCTGTTGATTTTTTTTTAAAAAAAATAAAATTAAATTGATAAATTCAGTAGTACATATACCATATCAAGTTTGATTCATGATGTTGTGAAATGGCTTAAAGTCCTTAAACGTACGATTAAATTTTCAATTATTTATTAATAGTTACAAAGATATATCTACTAATGTGTTTTCTTCACCTTATTAAATCTGAATGTATTTGAACATATTATATCTTATTGAAGTTATTGGAACTTATTTGACCTATAAAAAATAAGAAGGCCGCCAAATAGGGAGTAAAAAAAGTATAGACTCAGGGTCTGTTCTCATATGTTTATTTTCAGTTCAGTTTAGTTTAGTTTAGTTCAGTTCAGTTTAGTTTAGTTTAGTTTAGTTCAGTTCAACTCTAATAAGTTCAATTCAGTTCAGTTCAGTCCCTAATTTCCTTCTCTTATAAAATATTCATTTCAGTTTAGTTCAGTTCAGTTCAGCTCAAATAAGTTCAGTTCAGCTGAGTTAAATCAATGAGAACAGGTCCTAAATGTGATTTTGAGAAAAAAAAAAAAAAAAACAAGGTAATAGTGGAGACTTATAAAAATACATACTTTGAATATTTATATATAAAAAATATAAATCAATAAATAAGTTTATAGTATCAACATTTTATAATTTTTCATTGATAAATAACTTAAAGATGGTGAAAGAAGGAAATAAAGTAATTGCCATTATTGTATTGTTTAGGTTAAAAGAAAGTAAATAATTTGGATTAGAGGTAAAATTAATCTTCATTAATATACTACGTAGTAACTTGTACAAATTTCACCGTTAGCAATATCTCCTTTTAGCACCACTATATAAGAAGACCCCATGCACACTCAATAGAGCACCACTACGTACTCAAATCATCTCTCTTTCCTTAAAAAATGGCAATATTATTTCTTTCTAAACCCTCTTCTCTTCTCCCAATTCTTATCCTCTTCCTCTCTCTATGTCCTTCCTTGTCCAAAAAATCCACCTTCGTCGTCCACATGTCCCATTCCCACATGCCGAACGCCTTCGCTTCTACCCACGACTGGTACTCCTCCATCCTCCGCTCTCTATCCACCACTACTGATGAAGAAACACAACATGAAATCCTATACACATATTCTAAATCCGCCACTGGTTTCGCGGCTCATATATCGACAGACATAGCTGCAAAGCTCCGCCGCCATCCCTCCGTGCTATCGGTCATACCCGATCAGATAGTCAAGCCGGATACAACCCAATCAACTAGCTTCATGGGCCTATCTGATGAGTCGGGTGTATGGCCCGCTACGGATTACGGCTCAGATATTGTGATTGGTGTCATAGACTCCGGAATATGGCCTGAAAGTGTCGGCTTTCACGATGGGGGCCTTAATGATGTTCCCTCTAATTGGAGAGGTATCTGTGAGGCTGGACCTGATTTTCCGGCCACTTCTTGTAATAAAAAACTCATTGGTGCTCGTTCATTTTATCAGGGGTAAGAATTTTTTAAATTCTCGTATATTAACTATGTCGCATGCTAAACTGCTAATGCACGGGGTGACGGGATATATATGTTGAATAAAAACAACATATAGTGTAATGTTAATAGTTGATGAGTCCATTAAAAAAAGAGTTATATACAATTGAAGGTACTAATCTTTGCCAAAAGTTGCAAGGGAAGGTATTAACGTTTCAAAAGTTGCAGATAGAGTACTTAACTGAAAATTAACCTTCTACAACAGGTTACCCAAAGTAAAAAAAAAAAAAAAAAAGGAAAATTAAATTTCTGACATAAAGTCAGAAGGTACTAATGTTTGCTCCATTTTCCACTAAAAAAACCTTATAATCTTCTCCCAAAACCTTCAACACTCAATCATGGATTCCCCACAATTCTAAAATACCCCATCAAATCAAAATCATCAATAAAATAAGCTCAAACCAATTCATCAGTGGTGAATTTATCAATAATGGACTTATTCTTTCAACGCTCATTAGATGATTTAATCAAAGGAATTCAACTTTATTCCCCAAAATCATCAACATCCCTTTCATCTTTCCTCTCAAAAGCCATTGAAGAAATTCGTCGCGAAATCAAATCAACAGACCCACAAATGAAATCCACTGTACCTCTCAAATTAACTTATCTTCATTTAATTTATGGGTTTGAAATTTCTTGGGATGCTTTTCATGTAGTAGAAGTAATCGGTTACCCTCAATTCAATCTCAAAATAATTGGGTATTTAGCTGCTTGTGCTACTTTTAATGAATCTACTGAAGTTCTTCTTCTTGTTACCAATCAATTCAGGAATGTTAGAATTTGAATTGAATAAATAAATAAATAAATTGTTGCTTCTAAATTTTTTTTATTTGCTGCTTCTAAATTGAAGGTTTTCTAAGGAGAGAGAAAATAGAGAAAATGAAGGATTTTTGTTGCAGTAATGGAGAGAAAAAGTTGAGAGTTGGTGAATGGTGATGAAGGAAATGAAGCTTTTTTTTTTTTAAAAAAAAAAGGAATATAAAAGGGGGAAACCGGTTGGAGCAAGTTACCACTTGGAGTTTTCACCTGGTATAATAAGTTGAGTACTCTAAATGCAACTTCTCAAACTTTAATACCTTTTGTGCAACTTTTGCCAAATTTTAGTACCTTCAATTGTATATAACTCATTAAAAAAATTAAGAGAAGTAGTGGGCAAGGTAGTTTTTGGTATTTAGCATACGTGTCCAATGAAATTAGAGAAAATAAAAAAGAGGAGGGTTGTATTAAATTGACACAAAGTATAAGAAAAGTTTGAATGAGGTAATTTTATTGAATAGTTTTGAAGTTAATAAAACTTTATTCTTTTTTCATAAAGGTGTGATCATGTGATGTTTTGCAAATAAAGGGGATTTTTTTTCTTTTAAAAAATTTTTACTTTATTTTTTAAAATTAACCCTAAAAGTGGCGGGCCATTGTGAAAGATATAAAGTTAATTAAATATTGATAGGTTGTTGCCATTTTTAATAATGTGTCAATAAATAAAGATCAAACGACATTGTGAAGGATATCAATTATTCAAAAACGGTGGAAGTATTCTTCGATATAAAACAAATTATTCTTTCACATATCTTGAATATTTTGAAAATACAAAGTTGGACCACTTAATACAGTAGTTGGATTGGACCATTCGTTAAACCGGTTCAAATCTCAAACTTGTCTGGTTGATTTGGTTCCAAACATCTTTTTTAACAAAACAAAAAAATATATAAGAATTTTTTTTTGTGAAAAACTACCTTTTAAACTTCTGATTTTGCGAAAAACTACCCTAAAAACAAAATGTTGTAATTAACTATCTTATAAATTATAAAATGTTGTAATTGACTACCTCCCACCAGAATAACACATTTACTTTTATTTCCCAACGTTGACCAAGTCACGTGACCCTTCAATGAATTGATTCTCCCCCCCCCCCCCTCCCCCTAAATTTTCTCGCTTTACACCAACTCTGTTTCTTAACAATACGATTAATCATATTTTATATAGCTTATTTGCAACCCCTTTGATAATTATATAGGCTAAATTGGTGTAAAGCGGGAAAATTTAAGGGAAAAGGGGGGAATTAAGCCATTAAAGGGTCATGTGCCATAGTCAACGTCGAGAAATAAAACTCAAATGTGTCATTTCGGTGGAAGGTAGTCAATTATAACATTTTATACTTTGGTAGCTAATTACAACATTTTATTTTTAGGGTAGTTTTTAGCAAAATCTGAAATTTAAAAGGTAGTGTTTCACAAAAAATCCTATGTATAAATGTAGGGGAAAAAGATTACTAATTAGTTTCGCTCAGATATATATATAAGGTGAAATTTCTTGTCAAAAAAATATTTAAGGTGAATTTTGTTTATATTGTTTTTCTTATTTGATCTGATTTGAACTTAAAAAAAAAAAAAAAAAAAAAAAAAAAAAAAAAGCCTAAGGTTCGTCCTTATATGTAAGTTAATCTATAAGGGCGGTAAACAAACAACAAGTGTGGTCTTGCTAAATTCATCATCGTATACTACCTCCGTTAATTATTATGTACAACTTTGGGGTATTATTTGTTAGATATAGAATAGTTCAAAGTTGCACATAATAATTAACGGAGGTAGTATAATAAATGTTTCTACATTAGTCATTCTTAAAATGACTACCACTGTATTAGAAGTATAAGGATTAAGGATTTTTAGTCGACTTGCAGGTACGAAAAGTTTTATGGTCCAATAACAGAAATTAAGTCAGCAAGGGAACTGAGCGGACATGGTACTCACTGCGCCTCAATTGCGGCAGGATCAGCAGTAGTTAACGCTGGCTACTACCGGTATGCGGTTGGGGAGGCTCGCGGGGTGGCAACCAAGGCTCGTATTGCAGCCTACAAAGTACTCTGGGTAAATGGAACTGGAGCGGCAAGGTCGGACATACTAAAGGCCATGGACACGGCCATTGAAGACGGAGTTCATGTCATATCAATGTCACTCTCAGGACCGGGCATGGATTACTATAGAGACGACACAACTGTAGGCGCGTTTCGAGCAATGCAGAATGGGGTTGTGGTATCAGCCGGTGCTGGGAATACCGGGCCAGGCCTTTCCACTGTTAATAATGTTGCACCGTGGATGCTGACTGTTGGAGCTTCTACCATCGATAGGGAGTTTCCGGCAGACGTCGTACTCGGAAATGGACAGGTGTTTACAGGATCGTCTTTGTTTACCTTCAGTCAAAGTACTACTAGTTCTATGATGCTGGTTACTGGTCAATCTAGTGGTAGTTGGCTTTGCATAGAAGGTACATGAATACTTAACTCATACATCTCTATAGTTTGTTCTTCTTAAGTTATCTATTTTTATTTTAGGTTAAGTATGATAGATAGACTGGATTTTTTTTAACAATAACCACCTCTTATTTTAATCGAAGTTATCTATCATCTCAAGTTAGGGGTCGTTTGGTTGAATTATTTGGAATGGAGTTAGAATCCATTCTATCTAGTTTTTTGTTTGGTTGAGGTTTTAGTAATGGAATCTCATACCCACGGGGTTTTAAATCCCCCCATACCCATGGCATCTCACACCCACTCCCCTCCCTTAAGATTCACAATCCACTCTATTAATGAAAGATAGAATCCATTCCAACTATAAAACCAAACAACTTTGGATTAGTATGAATTTTAGAATACATAAACTAAATTTTACCACCAAAGTACCAAGCCACTAATAATCTTGTCTTACATTTCCCTTACTCAGTATGTATATATATATGTATATATTATATAACATAAATTGGAGTTGGTGAAACAAAATAATTTATATGAATAACTTTTGTATACATCCAGTATATAAGCATTAAAATCACTCTTGAAACTTGTATAAAATTAGGAATTCATGACAAAAACACGCGTAGATCAGTGTAATTGGTGTATTTGTGTCATGAATTTCTAAATTTAAACAATTTTCAAGAGAGTTTTAAATGCTTATATGTAGTCCTAAGGGCTATGTATAACATTTTTCATATTTTATTTATAATATTGTACTCCAAATTCAGAGTAATATTAGGCACGTAATTAAGGAATGGATTTAATAGGCAACCACATATCATATCTGGTTTCAAAAAAATTACTATCTCCGTTTCGCATTATCTGCAACAAAAGAATATTCTTTTGTTGCAGATAATGCGAAACGGAGGTAGTAAGTTTTGGCTCTTTTCAATGTTTTATAATTAATAAAAGTAAACTTTTTCTTTTAATGTCAAAGGTGAACTTAATAGGGCCCGAGTGTTTGGAAAAATGGTGGTTTGTGAGGAAGGAACGACTACGGGAGCGGCCAAGAGTTATGCAGTTCAACAAGCTGGTGGTTTAGGAATGATTTTGGTAAGACAAGCAGTAGTTGGTGAAGAATTGATGGCTTATCCCTTTGTCATCCCTGCATCTACAGTGACTTATACAGCAGGGAATCGTATAAAACAGTACATATCTACGACCTCAAATCCAACTGCAAGAATTATTTTCCGAGGCACTGTGACCGGCCCTTCACCACCAGCACCGAGGGTGGCAGCATTTTCTTCCCGTGGCCCCAACTCCGTCACATTCGAAATTCTGAAGCCTGATGTCATAGCTCCTGGGGTTAACATCTTGGCTGCTTGGTCAGGTAATTTAGGGCCTAGTGGGATTAATGACTTAGATTTCGACACAAGAAGGGTGCAGTACAACATTCAATCTGGTACTTCTATGGCTTGCCCACATGTAAGCGGTTTGGCTGCTTTGCTTAAAAAGGCCTATCCTAGTTGGAGCGCTGCTGCTATCAAGTCTGCCATCATGACTACTGCTTATAACCTCGACAATTCAGGCAAAGATATCACTGATCTAGCCACGGGGATGGAAGCCACAGTGTATGCTCGTGGATCAGGACATATTGATGCTAACAAGGCTTTGAATCCAGGGCTAGTCTATGATCTTGATACAAGCGACTATATAGCATTTTTTTGCTCCATTGGATATGACTATAGGAAAATTGCTATCTATGTCAACGACACGTCTATGATTGATTGTCGTGCAAAGAATTTCTCAAGTCCTGGTGAATTGAATTATCCATCCTTCTCGGTTGTGTTTGAATCTACCAAGGATGTGGTAAGATACACAAGGGTAGTGAAAAATGTTGGGAGGTCAGTGAATGCTGTATACCAAGTTAGCATCAATGCACCACCTTCTCTTAGGATTAATGTTTATCCCACAAGACTTGTGTTTAATGCTAATAGGAAAACATTGTCCTACACCATAACTTTCGCTAGCACGGATGTTATACCACCAGGTTTTGTGGCTGCCTATGGTTCAATTGAGTGGAGTGATGGAAGTCATCGCGTGAGAAGCCCTATTGCAGCTCACTGGAAGGCTGGAAGTACTCGAGAAAACTTTGCAGCTTCAATTTAACAAGCTAGTTTGGCTCTTGAATATTAGCTTGCTTTGTCATCTGGTACTTTGGTGTGCTTTTTTCAATTCAATAAGCTTGTGTCTCTGGGACACAACACATATCAATTATCAACCTGTGTAGTATGGTTGTTTGTATGTTATATATGTAACGTTATTAAGTATATCCTCTTAATAAAGAAATAAAAGTCCGTATTACTACGTTATTATAAGAGATGATTACTTTTATACAATTCAACTATACGTAATATTCTAACCTTGAAAGAATGGTAAATGATCTTTTCATCATAATTGGACTCCCATATAAAATATATATTGTGTTACTGTTCCTAACTCCTAAGCTACCATATGATACATTTATCTAATGTCAAATTATAGATTGTAAATTTGTAACAGGTGAAATAAATTGTGAGGATGATAAGATAGATACCGACAATAATATACAGCTGCATGAACCTTAGCCTATAGTTTTATACAGTTCCATTGTTCTCGTTTTACTGAATTTACCTAACCTCGTAACATTTAAGTGGAGACCTTGCTCAAAAAAAATTTAGAGACCTTGTTAAAAAGTGTCAAAAACGAGTTTCACGTCTTGGATACAAGACAACGAAGTTAGGCAAATATTTCTTGGACCCTTAGGTCAATGATTATCGGAAAATGAGTTAATAAAAAATATATAAATAAATAAATAAAAAGAAAAAAAGAATGTGGATAAACTTTGGTTAATGATTAAATCCTAATGATGGTTCAAAAAAAAAAACCCTAATGATTACATTAGGATTATAACTTTTTTTATAATTTAATAATTTTATTAAAAGAAAATATTAAAAAGATTTTCAAAAGGAGAAAAACACAAATTGATGTAGTCGTATTGATAATTTTATTCTCAGCTCTATTTGTATATAACACAAACTTATATACTTGGCTGATTACACGCTCTTATGGTGTAGCTATTAATCATAGGGGTTACTTCATTAGTGTTATAGGGGTTATTTCATCAATATTATAGTGATTGAAGAGTCAGTGTTAGAGGCTATTTAACCAGTATTATATGGGTTACTTGGTAAGTATTACATATGTTACTTTGTTCAGTCATGTGGTCAACTGCGCACAAAATGCGTAATTTAATTTGGTTAATTTGTGAAATATTGTTACCGTGTTAGAATATATGATAATATATTCTTGTATATATCTTAGTTAGTTAGGTGTATATTGAGTATATATCCTTTCCTAGTTTGTTAGCCTAATTATAGGTGATTAGCATGATTGTAGCCGTGAATAGCTACCTTGTATTTTGTATATATTCTTTGCACAGCTAATGAGAAAGATCAACGATCATTATCTTTCATGGTATCAGATAGGGTTTCGATCCTTACTCCTCTTCTCTGACAAATTCGCCCAAGCTTCTTCTCCTTCTTCTCCCCTGTTCTTCTTCATCCTCCGCTGCATTTCATCGCCATGGCCGAATCAAAATACCACCCTGCCTTGAACGTTAACAACGTCAAGTCCCTCATTCCAATTACTCTCGATGCCGACCATGGGATGTATTATTCTTGGGCAGCCCTTTTCAAGGTTCTTGTTAGGGTTCATGACCTCTACAACCACATCATTCCTCCTACGGAGGAAAAAGAACGAGCCGCATATGAAGCCTCCAAAACTGCTGACCTTGCGTTCTGGAAACGCTTGGATGCTGCCGTCCTAAATTGGATTTACAACTCCATCTCCCCTGCTCTTCTCACTGCCATTCTTCTTAAAGATGACACCGCTCAGGGTGCTTGGACTCGTCTCGAGTCTATGTTTCAAGACAACAAAGCATCAAGGGCCTTCCATCTCGAACAAGAGCTTGCTGACCTTGATTTCGAGAGTTTCACCTCTATTGACGGCTATTGCAATCACATCAAATCCCTTGCCGATCGTCTTGCGGATGTTGATGCCCCGATTCCCGATACCCGTCTCATCCTTAAAATGACAGCCGGACTTCCTGAAGCTTATGCCGGCACGGTTGATTTTATTCAAAATCAAGAACCGCTTCCCTCCTTTGAAAGCTGTCGTTCCCGTCTCAAGCTTGCCGAGCGCACCATCAAGAACGTCTCGCCAAGGAAAATGGCACCAGCCGACCACCGACTGCCCTTCTCTCAGCCACCGGAAGCAGCCACCCATCGGAATCCTCTGCCTCAAGGGCCTCCGCCAAGAACAGCAAGCAGAAGCACAAGAATTCTAAAAATTCTAGCAAACCGGCTCGCAATTCTAACGGCCCAGCCCAGCAGTCTGGTTCCGTTAATGGGCAGCAGTGGCCTTTTCAGCAGGGCCCGTACAATTGGCCTCCTTCTTGGACTCCCTGGGCTGGTCAGTGGCCCAGTCCACCGTGCCCATACCCTGCTTCCTCGTGGGCCTCTAGACCATCCGCTCCTTCAGCAAATTCAAGGTCAAGTGGGCCTGGAATTTTGGGCCAACATCCCCAAGCCTATAGTGCAGTAAATCCGTCTCCAACTGACATTGAAGCGGCGATGCACATGCTTGCTAATTTGGGTAAACCGGATAACAACTACTATATGGACACCGGGGCCACGGCGCATATGACCGCGAATCAAGGTATTCTCTCATCCTATGTCAATTCGAGCATTAAAAATAATAACATTGTTGTTGGTAGTGGTGATTTAATTCCAATTATTGGTCATGGTAGTACTACGTTACCTCACCCATACCCTCCCTTCTCCCTAAATAATGTTTTACATGCTCCCAAATTGATAAAGAACTTGATCTCCGTCCGTAAATTTACCACTGATAATATGGTTTCTATTGCATTTGATCCTTATGGGTTTTCTGTGCATGACTTACAGACGGGGGCCAAGCTAATGAGATGTGACAGTATCGGTGACCTCTATCCTATTTTTCCAAAAAGTCAAGCCAACTTTCCCGTCAACCACTCAAATTTCACTGCTCTTTCATCAGATCTTTGGCATAGGCGCTTAGGACATCCAGGAGATGCCGTTCTTAGGTCTTTAAGTAGTCAAAATTTTATTGGTTGTAATAAGGCTTGTAATTCTTTTTGTTCTTCCTGTCCCCTCGGGAAACTTTCTAAGTTACCTTTTCATGATTCTATGTCAAAAACAGCTTTTCCATTTGATATTATCCATAGTGATTTATGGACATCTCCAATTACTAGTTCTTCTGGTCATTGTTATTATCTATTGTTGCTTGATGATTACAGCAAATTCTTATGGACTTATCCCATTGCAAAAAAATCCCAGGTCAAACACATTTTCCAATCTTTTCATAAGATAGTCCACACTCAATTTGAACGTAACATTAAGACTTTTCAATGTGATAATGGCACCGAATATGTTAATGGCACACTTAAAGAATTCTTTAACAACCATGGCATGCTCTATCGTCTTTCTTGTCCTCACACTTCACCTCAAAATGGAAAAGCCGAACGGCACATAAAATCAATTAATAACATCATTAGGACTCTTCTTGCTCATGCTTCCTTGCCTCTCTCCTTTTGGCATCATGCTTTAGAAATGGCCACATATCTTCTTAACATTCTCCCAACCAAAGTCTTAGGTTTTAAATCTCCATCTCAAGTGTTGTATCAACGTGACCCAATTTATTCGGAGTTACGCGTCTTTGGTTGTCTTTGTTTCCCCCTATTTCCCGCCACTTCTATTAATAAGCTACAAGAAAGGTCCACCCCTTGTGTCTATCTAGGCCCCGCGCCAAGTCATCGAGGTTCTAAGTGCTATGATTTAACAAATGGTAAAATCACAATTTGTCGGCATGTGAAATTCATAGAACACGAATTTCCGTTTTCGAAAGTTCACAAACCGCAAATCAGTGATTATGATTTTTTGGATGCAAGTCCATCAGATCACATACCCCATTTTCATACACACCAACCTCACGTCCAGCCCACTCCAACATCAGCGTCTGGGCCACTCCCTTCCAGCCCACACATCTCCTCTCCCCCGTCTGGGCTCCCTCCTACCAGCCCACGCCAGTCCTCAGCTCCAGGTACTGTCACGGCCCATCCTCCAAACCCCCAGCAGCCCACTCCACCCCGCAACATACCAACTGCCCATGGCAGTCCTTCCACCTCACCCATCTCCAACCCCGACAGTGCTGCCACGTCAGCCCAGTCCACCTCCCCACCACCTGACCAGCCCACTCCGACCCTCCATCACCACCACATAGATCAGCCGGCCACCCACCAAATGACCACCCGTGCCAAAGATGGCATTATTAAGCCTAACCCCAAATATTTTTCCAACTTAAACACAATGACCACTACCTCTATCTCTCCTATCCCAAAGGACCCCGTTAGTGCTATTCGTGACCCCAATTGGAAAAATGCAATGTTAGATGAATATAATGCTCTTATTGATAATCATACATGGGATTTGGTTCCTCGGCCTTCTAATGTGAATGTTATTCGCTCTATGTGGATATTTCGTCATAAACGGAATTCTGATGGTTCTTTTGAGCGGTATAAGGCTCGTCTTGTAGCTGATGGTAAAACTCAGCAGCAGGGTGTTGACTGTGATGAGACTTTCAGTCCAGTTGTCAAACCGGCTACTATTCGCACTGTTCTCAGCATTGCTATTTCTCACTCTTGGCCGATCCATCAGTTGGATGTTAAGAATGCTTTTTTACATGGTCATCTCAACGAAACAGTTTATATGCATCAGCCCATGGGTTTTCGCGACAAAAGTCGCCCTGATCATGTGTGTCTTTTGCGAGGTTCTCTCTATGGTCTTAAACAGGCTCCACGAGCCTGGTATCAGCGGTTTGCAGATTTTGTTACCTCTATTGGATTTGCTAACAGTAAATCTGATACTTCTCTGTTTATTTATAGGCAGGGATCTGATACTGCTTATATACTGTTATATGTTGATGATATCATTCTTACAGCATCTTCTGACCGTCTACGGACACATATTATGGATCGCTTGAGCTCTGAATTTGCAATGAAGGATTTGGGTCCTTTGAGTTTCTTTTTGGGTATTGATGTGTCTCGTGATGATAATGGTATGTTTTTGTCTCAGCAACAGTATGCTTCTTCTATCATTGACAGGGCCGGTATGTCCAACTGTACTCCTTGTCCTACCCCTGTTGACACAAAATCGAAACTTAGTGCTACTCATGATGCTCCATATGAGGACCCCACTAAGTATAGGAGTCTTGCAGGTGCTCTTCAGTATCTGACTTTCACTAGACCTGATATTTCATATGTTGTTCAGCAGGTTTGTCTTCACATGCATGATCCGCGCAATGCGCATATGGGTGCCTTGAAGCGCATTTTGCGCTACTTACAAGGTACATTGTCTTATGGTTTACATCTGTATAAGTCCTCTATTGACATACTTGTGTCTTATACTGATGCGGATTGGGGGGGATGCCCCGACACCAGGCGATCCACTTCTGGGTATTGTGTATTTTTAGGGGATAATTTGGTCTCCTGGTCTTCTAAACGGCAGCCCACAATGTCTAAATCTAGTGCAGAGGCCGAGTATCGTGGGGTTGCAAATGTGGTGTCTGATTCTTGTTGGATCAGAAATTTGTTGCTTGAGCTCTTTTTACCTATTCGTAAAGCAACTATTGTTTATTGTGACAATGTGAGTGCCATCTACCTCTCTGGTAACCCGGTGCAACATCAACGCACGAAACATATTGAGATGGATATTCACTTTGTTCGTGAAAAAGTCGCTAAGGGCGAGGTACGAGTTTTACATGTTCCCTCTCGGTATCAGATTGCAGATATTTTTACAAAGGGACTTCCCCGGGTTCTGTTTGATGATTTCCGTACCAGTCTTAGCGTCCGTGAGCCTCCCGCTACGATTGCGGGGGTGTGTTAGAATATATGATAATATATTCTTGTATATATCTTAGTTAGTTAGGTGTATATTGAGTATATATCCTTTCCTAGTTTGTTAGCCTAATTATAGGTGATTAGCATGATTGTAGCCGTGAATAGCTACCTTGTATTTTGTATATATTCTTTCCACAGCTAATGAGAAAGATCAACGATCATTATCTTTCATTAATAACAAGACACATGTTACCATATCAATCATACAAAATCTACTTTTTGATTTTTAATATTATCTACATTGTTTCATGTACCTTTATGAATATTAAAGGGTAATAAACTATTATTAATTAATTCACTTTAAATTGCATTTGCTAGATTTATATTGTCAATGATTTTTTTTATGCCAAAAAAGAGAGAGAATTGTCAATGTTTCCACCACGTACAATGAATAAAATTATGCCGATAGCAATATCTCCAATGAGGCAATGTGCGCTACTATATAAGGGGAGCCCAAGAAAGCACTATATTACGTACTAAAATCATCTACTTCATTAAAAATGGCAATCATTTTCCTCTTTAAACCTTCTTCTTTCCTCCCATTTCTCATCTTCTTCCTCTCTATATATCCTTCCTTGTCCAAAAAATCCACCTTCATTGTGTACATGTCACATTCCCACAAGCCGAATGCCTTCGCCTCCTCCCAGGACTGGTACTCCTCTATCCTCCACACACTTTCCTCCAAAGAAACACAACATGATGATATACTGTACACATATTCTCACTCGGCCACTGGTTTTGCAGCCCATATCTCGGCATCTCTAGCTGCCAAGCTCCGCCATCTTCCCTCCGTGCTATCGGTCATACCCGACCAGTTAGTCGAGGTAGCAACAACCCAATCACCTAGCTTCTTGGGCCTCTCCGACGAGTCGGGAATATGGGCCGAGACAGAGGAGGGGTCAGATGTTATAATTGGGGTAATAGACTCCGGGATATGGCCTCAACATCCTAGCTTTCATGATGAAGGCCTTAACAAGGTGCCTGATACTTGGAGAGGTACCTGTGAATCTGATTTTCCAGCTAAATATTGTAATAACAAAATCATTGGTGCACGCATGTTTAATAAGGGGTAAGTTTCTTTTCTTTTTTTTTTTTTTTTTTTTATTTAAATTTTTGTATGGCTTTATTTCTAGATAAAATTGTTACCCCTTCATGTTTTAATAAGTGTTGCACTTATCAAATTTGGCATATATATTTTAATAAGTGTTACACTAGCTTTCTTTTTTGGTAAATAAAATTTAGAGACCTTTGTTAAAAAGTGTCAAAAACGAGTTTCACGCCTAGGATACAAGACAACAAGGTTAGGCAAATATTTCTTGGACTCATAGGTCAATGAGTATCGTCGAAAAATGAGTTAAGGAAAAAAAAAAATCCTAATGATTAAATTTCTGATTATAACTTTATCATAATTTAATAATTTTATTTAAAGAAAATATTAAAAAGATTTTCAAAAGGAGAAAAAACACAAATTGGTGTAGTTTTCTCAGCTCTATTTGTAAATAACACAAACTTTTGTGGCTGACTAAACGCTCATATGGTATAGCTAGCAATCATGGGGCCAGGGTTACTTCATTAGTGTTGATTGCACAGTCAGTGTTAGGGGCTATTTAACCGGTATTACATGGATTATGTATAGGGGTTATTTCATCAATATTATAGTGATTGCAGAGTCAGTGTTAAGGGCTATTTAACTAGTATTACACGGGTTACTTGATAAGTGTTACAGATGTTACTTTGTTCAGTCAAATGATGTGGTCAACTGCACACAAAGTGCGTTGTTTTTATTACCTCCGTTTCATGTTACACTTGGGCTAAACTCGCTCTTAAAATAAATCTGATTCAGATTTTGTTGTCTGGCTTGCCAAATTATTACGA
This sequence comes from Chenopodium album, assembly GCF_948465745.1. Taxonomy (NCBI): domain Eukaryota; kingdom Viridiplantae; phylum Streptophyta; class Magnoliopsida; order Caryophyllales; family Amaranthaceae; genus Chenopodium; species Chenopodium album. Next base: position 5,441,386 of record NC_137859.1, read on the forward strand.
TTACATTTTTAAGCTATAGAATTTTTAAGTTACAACATTATTTGGTTACGTAAAGGCTACCAAATTATTACTGCGTACTTCTTAGTATCTTACACGTTTTATTTCTTAGTAAATCATAATATTATAAGCACTGCAGCTGGTTCAATTCAGTGTGATATTTTATATAATTGGAGAATTTTTCAGGAAAAATATTTTAAAGGGTGACTTTGTTGCAAATGACATCATAAGATAAATATTGCTACACTTGCAGGTACAAAGCCATGAACGAGACATTGACAATTACAAAGCCATCAATATTGGACAGCGATGGGCATGGCACTCACTGTGCCTCAATAGCGGCAGGATCATTGGTAAAAAACGCAGCATACAACGGTTATGCACCTGGGCAAGCTCGTGGGGTGGCGACCAAGGCTCGTATTGCCATTTACAAAGCCACATGGGGAGGATCAGGGTCATTAGCAGACATAACAAAGGCCATAGACATGGCCGTTCACGACGGAGTTCATGTCATTTCAATGTCAATCTCCTCAGCCCACACCTTTGATTACTACGAAGACCCGAAAACTATTAGTGCACTTGGAGCTATGCACAAAGGGGTGGTGGTCTCAGTTGCTGCTGGGAATAGAGGGCCAAAAAAATCTACTGTCAACAATGTTGCACCGTGGATGTTGACAGTTGGTGCTTCTACTATCAACAGGGAATTTCCTGCAGATTTGATACTCGGAAATGGTCAGACGTTCACAGGATCATCGTTGTTTAAATTCGATCAATCTACTCCTGAAACTCAGATGATGTATCTAGTTACTGGTGAAGCTAGCGGCAATAAGTTTTGCGAAGAAGGTATCACAATTGCTTAACCCTGCATCCTCTGTCTCTTTCTTTCTCTTGGTTTGATCTTTTGACTTTGTATAATAGTTTATTTATTTAAGGGACTTAGTATAGTGTGGATTATATTACTACCTTCGCTACATATTATTACATTTTGAAGGGCCTTGGTAAGTTTGTTTCATCGTGATTCCACCCAAAAAATTTTAACCTTATATGAAATACCAAACTTATATTGTTTCATCCAATATTGACTCACACATACCTTCTCTACTTGAAATTGGAAGCTCTTTCCATAAAATTAAAGAAACTCAACATTATAGGTGAAAATAGAGTCTAATTTTTTTCTTATATTGCGGCAAACACATTGGGTGTGAATTTAGTGAAACAATAGTTGGCTCTATTGATATTTAATTGATAACAACTGATAAATGAGTTAACTCATTTTTTTTATTGTCAAAGGTCAACTTGACAGATCCAAAGTCAACGGAAAAATGGTGCTTTGTGAGAATGAATTTACTCCTGCAGAGCTTAAGAGTTATGCTGTTCAAAAGGCTGGTGGTTTGGGAATGATTTTGGTAAATCAAGCTAACTTTGGTGATGAATTAGAAGCATACCCCTTTGTTATCCCTTCCTCTACAGTAAAATATACCGCTGGTATTCAAATAAAAAAGTACATGTCTACAGTTAATAATCCAACAGCCAAAATCAAGTTCAAAGGGACTGTGAAAAGCTCTTCATCACCATCAACACCTAGGGTGGCTTCATTTTCTTCCCGTGGTCCGAACCGTATTACAAACGAAATCCTAAAGCCCGATGTTATAGCTCCTGGGGTTAACATCCTGGCAGCTTGGACAGGTGCTACCACAGGGATTAATAATGGGTACAACATTATGTCTGGTACTTCTATGGCTTGCGCACATGTAAGCGGTTTGGCTGCTTTGCTAAGAAAGGCTTATCCTAGTTGGAGCCCTGCCGCTATCAAGTCTGCAATCATGACTACTGCTTATAACCTCGACAATTCGAGGAATGACATCATTGATCTATCCACGGGGAAGGAATCCTCGTTGTTTGTTCGAGGATCCGGGCATATTGACCCTAACAAGGCTCTCCATCCAGGGCTAGTGTATGATCTTGATACAAGAGACTATATAGCATTTTTATGCTCTATTGGATATGACAACAAAAAAATTGCTCCTTTTTTAAAAGCAGTAGACCAGCCAATGATTGATTGTAATGCAAAGAAAATCTCGAGCCCTGGTAATTTAAATTATCCTTCTTTCTCGGTTGTCTTTAAATCTGCCAACGATGTGGTAACATACACAAGGGTGGTGAAAAATGTTGAGAGTTCAGTGGATACTGAATACCAAGTTAATGTTAGTCCACCATCTTATGTGACTGTAAGTGTTTCGCCTACAAAACTTGTGTTTAATGCGAAACAAAAAACATTGTCCTACGCCATAACTTTCACTAGCAACATTGGTGGACATGGTGGAATAGCAATTGAGGGAACGGAGAGCTTCGGGTCTATTGAGTGGAGTGACGGATGTCATCGAGTGAAGAGCCCAATTGCAGCTTATTGGATGGTTAGTAGTGCTCAAGATGACTTTGTTGCTGCAGCATAACAAGTTTATGTCCAAATAACTAGCCTTTTCAGTTTGGTGTAGTATCTTGTATCTATGTGGAACCTGTTTCTTCAAAAGACCCGTCTATGATTGATTGTCGTGCAAATAATTTCTCGAGTCCTAGTGACTTTAACTATCCATCCTTTTCGGTTATGTTTAAATCTGCCATAGATGCGGTTACATACAAAAGGGTGGTGAAAAATGTAGGGAGCTCAGTGAAAACAGTATACTGAGCTAGAGTGAGTGCACCAAATTATGTTTGAGTTAGTGTATCTAGTACAAGACTCGTGTTCAATGCGAAACTAAAATTGTCCCACACCATATTGTGCTTATTGGAAGCCTACAAGGCCTCAAGAAGGTTTCGTTGTTGCATCAATATAACAAGATTGGCTCTTAAAATTATAATTGGAACTTTCTTTCTTCAATAAGCTTGTATACTGTTCTATCGATAAAATATAATTTATCTAAGCTACTAGCTGGTAAAGTAAACTTTTTTTATCTTTTTATTTTTAATATATAAGGCCGTCAAAATTTTTTGTATTTACACTACAATTTTAAAAATAGTTGCTTTTAGAGTTAAAAATTAACATTTCTCATTTTCTAAACTTTTTATCACCAAAAATATTTTCGAGTAGTCTTGATGAATTGAATTAATCATCCATTTCAATTTTATTTTCAAATCTATCAGTAATGTGGTTATACAAAGAAGAGTGGCGGATGAAAGAGAAACCTCACACCATGTGGCTCTAAACATGTTACTCGCATGGAAGCTGAGTTAGGACTCGCAAATTGCATCTATCTTCCAACTCATGAAATCTAACTTTAAGTTTAGTTTATTGCACGATGAAAAATCATAGCCAATTTGCTTCTATCTAGGAGGACAAAATTTATTTATCTTTATTATTTTATTAATCTAGTTATTAAAATAATTTCTGTTACCAAATAAGACAAGTAAATTAAGATCGAGGAATATCGAAGTAGCTAGTAACTAGATTATTAGTTGGGAGCTAAAATCAGTTAAGGTGAGCTGTGAAGTACAGTAGTAGCTAGTACATGTAATCTTGCGGTTGGACTCATCAATAAATCAACACGTGCACGTGTCAGCTCGCACGTTGGACTCATTAATCACGAGTTTAATATATGGGCAATTAGGTCATTGTGCTGCCCATGACCCACGAGTTTATTATACTCCCTCCGTCCCCAAATGATAGTCCCTTATGGCCTATTTTTAGTCCCAAATTGATAGTCCCATTTGTTTTTTTCAAGTACCATTAATATCAATTTAATATCAAAAATTCCTCCAATTACAACAATATTTGTGCAAATTTAACTTTCCCATGTGAATTTTGTTTTTCAATATATTTTTATTACTTTCTCTCTCTATTATTTTACATACCCAATGTAAATTCATCTTTTCAATGTAATTTTACTACTTTTATTTAAGTTTCTTAATTCCCGTGATTTTTGCCCATAAAGGACTATCATTTGGGGACGGAGGGAGTATTTGTTTTTAAGAACACTACCTACATATATATCCTTTTGATTTAAAAATTGTAAGTGATGATCAAAGTAACTCCATCCACGTACCTTTAATTTTACTTTTTCACTAGACTATATCAGATTTCTGATCCTCCGCCTCTCTAAAATTGTCTCGATTTTATTTCTTTTGGAAATCCCCCGAAGTGTTAATATGTCCTTGCTGCACGGTGACTAATGGTGAATAACCTGAACTCGGATTAGCATCTTCCATTAGTTTATGAGCCAAACAAAAAATATTTGTATGTATTAAGAGATGGAATTTGCTAATCTAGATTGGTGTTATTATTGTCAACTTATTCTTAATACGAGTACCTACTTCATATTATGTTGAAGTATATATCTTACGAAATAACACATGTAAACATTTCACATTAATAAAACTCTAGAGAGTTAAACACTTTATAAGAATAAGGGCTAATATCTCCTATTGTCATATAGTTTTGGGATGAAACTTGCTTTTGGTTTTGTGACTTAAAACTCTTATATTAGGTCAAAGATCATTCCATAGGAGAATAGGTATTCTTGTTATTTTGAATAAATTGAGATGGAGAGATCATATGTTATTATATAGTATTAACCATTTAGCAAACCATAACTTTGATTGGTTTAATTTGTACAATAATATTGTACACCTTCGTTCACTAGATCATCAGTTCAACTTTGTCAACAGTTTCCAATCTAGATGCAATTGCTCCAATTATTATATATGTTGATCCATTTCAATCACGTATTTCGTATATAAGGAGTCAAGGAGACCCATGCATACACATAACGTATTCATTTCACACCCAAAAAATGGCAACCCTCTCCAAACCCTCAACTCTCCTTCCATTTTTCATCCTCTTCTTTTTTCTATGTCCTTGTTTATCCATAAAGTCCACCTTCATCGTCCACATGTCACATTCCCACATGCCAAACGCCTTCGCCTCTGCCCACGACTGGTACTCCTCCATCCTCCACTCCCTCTCCTCCACCACCACCACCACCTCAACCGAAGAAACACAACATGACATCCTCTACACATACTCTCACTCAGCCACTGGTTTTGCAGTTGTTATCTCGGCATCTCAAGCCGCCAAGCTCCGCCGCCATCCATCCGTGCTGTCGGTCATACCCGACCGGATGGTTGAGCCGGCAACTACTGAAACAACTACATTCTTAGGCCTCTCAGATGAGTCGGGAGTATGGCCCGACACAGACTGGGGGTCAGATGTTATCATTGGTGTCATAGACACCGGAATATGGCCTGAAAACCCGAGCTTTCATGATACTGGCCTTGATAAAGTGCCTGCTAATTGGAGAGGTATCTGCGAGGTGGGTTCTGATTTTCCGGCCACTTCTTGTAATAACAAAATTATTGGTGCTCGTTTCTTCTATAAGGGGTACGTAACACTTCTTTATTACAACTTTATCAAATTATTTCTTTCCTTATTACATTCCAAACTTTTCAATAAAATATTATCCTCATTCCTCAGTATTCACGATTCTATAATACTATACCCAGACTATCTCACTTACATTTTTTTTGACATTAAAGTCAATTAATTTTTATTACCTTTTTTTTATACCGATCAAATGTAACACTTAAAAAAAAATTAATAAACAGAGATCGTATAATTAAGTAATATGCAAATCGAATATATGGTATCACACTTGAAAATTCTATAGTAGTCGTTTGAAAAATGAGTACCACAAATTATAAAATTAGACGGATGTGATTTAATGAGTTTTGAATTATTTTTAAATGCTATTATTGATTTCTCAAAAACATAATACTATTATTAATTAAAATTCTTTTTTTTTCTTATTTCAAGAATTCATTTAAATTTTTTGAAAATTAATTCTTTTGATCTTTTGATTTTTTTTGTTTAAATAAAATAATTTATAAAATTCATCTTTAGTTGTTTATAACATTAAAAATCTGAAAAATTATAAGTTTTTGTCAGAAAATATTTATATTGACTTTTAATTAATAATTAACATTTGAAAATAATGCAAAAATCATTACATCTCAACCGTTCATTTTTAAAATTATAATTGTTATTTTCAAACAACAAACATAAAATGATCCGTAGGACACAAAGATGTGCAACTATCATGCATGCTAAGACATGTTAAACTATTTGCACGACAACATGTGGTGAATTTCACCGTATAATTCCCTAAATTCATGTAATAATAAGAGTATGAGTCTGTTTTCCAACTCATAAAATAATGTATAGATCGAATTTTAATTTATGGCATAGTGGAAGAATCGTGGCTTTTTTTTTATAGGGGACAGTTTGATTTTGAGATCTGAACCATATTCAATGATATTATAATACTTGGTATTAATTGTGAGTAATCTGAATATAATACTACGGAGAACCTGGTGGCTATGGAGGAGGTTCCAGCAGTGATTGATTACTGATTAGTACATTAACCAGATGTGTGTGTGTGAAAAAAAAAAAAAAAAAAAAGAAAGAAAAGAAAAAGAAAAAGAAAAAAGAAAGAAAGTGTTTTACATGAAAAAGAAAAAAGAAAGAAAGTGTTTTACATGTGTGTGTGTAAATATTGCGACAGTAGAGCGCAGGACTACTTATAAGTCAAATGGTACTAGCAATATGCAAATTTATATATTTTGTTTATCAAATGAAAAAATTGTAGATAAATTAACCATTTAATTTGTCCAGTCGGCATGACATTTTTGTAGATAAATCAACAACGGTTAGTCCTATATTTGACAAAAAGTTAGTTGTCGATTTATTTACATTTTTATTATTTGATAAACATATTTTGTTTATTAAGGAGATAAACTTGTATTTTTTTTCTTAATAATATATAATCAAAGATATAAAAAGTGAAATTAAGTTTATAAAAAAATATAAAAAGTCAAAATGTACAAAGTATATATATGCATCTAAATGGAAGAAGTATTAGCAAGGTACATGATAATGTGATTAGCAAATTACACTAGGCTCATTGTGTATTGTAACTTTGTAAGTGTAATCATTGTTGCACTTCTAGGTACGAAGCAAAACATGGGCCATTGACCATGATAAAGTCACCAAGGGACTCAACGGGGCATGGAACTCATTGCGCCTCAGTCGCGGGAGGATCAGTAGTGGACAACGTTGGATTCTACGGGTATGCATCAGGGCGGGCTAATGGCGTTGCACCCAAGGCTCGAATTGCAGCCTACAAGGTCTATTGGGGAACATCATCCTTAGGGTCATCGGCAGACATACTTGCTGCCATGGACCAAGCCATACTAGACGGAGTTGATGTTTTATCTATGTCACTTGGAGCAACTTCCACTGATTACAACCTAGACGTCTTAGCTGTAGGTGCATTTGGAGCTATGATGAAAGGGGTGGTGGTCTCGGCCTCGGCTGGTAATACAGGGCCGGAATCTTTTACTGTTAAAAATGTTGCACCGTGGATTATCACCGTTGGAGCTTCTACTATCTATAGAGAATTTCCTGCAGATTTAGTGCTTGGAAACGGCAAGGTTTTGACAGGATCTTCGTTGTTTAATTACAAAAAGAATTCTACTACTTCAACTTTGATGCTGATTACTGGTCAAGCTTGCGGCAGTAGTGTTTGCAAAGAAGGTATATATCATCAGATCAGTGTAATACTCCCTGCATTATCAATATCTTTCTTTTGTTTTTATCATCTAAATAATATGCTTATCGATATACTTTTTAATTAACCTAGCTAACTCACTATGTATCATCAGTATAACTTTATTTTTAAATTCCTCATTTCTAAAAAAAAAAAAAAAAAAAGTGTATAATAATATAAATAAGTTGTATAAATTTTTTTTAAGAAAATGAGAGATTTTTTTATGGACAAAAGGATCAAATACAAAAAATATAATTTTAATAGGAAAAGAATTGCAAAATTTAGTTAAAATGATACACGAAATATTGCCTAAAAACGTATATAGTCCATATGTTAAGATAACAATCTAAGCAGAATGTGTGATAGTGTGAGTGGTGTCGAGTTTTATTAGTCTTAATTACTCTTTACTAGACAATTAACTACGAAGCAAATCTTTATTTTGGTAGGTAACAAACTAACAATCTAAACAAAATGTGTGACAGTGCGTGTAACATTAGTGATGACTAATTATTTTTGTTAAATGTGAAAGGTGAGCTTGATAGATCCAAGGTATATGGGAAAATGGTGGTTTGCATGGCTGGAGAAACTTCACCAGTGGCTAAGAGTTACGCAGTTGAAAAAGCTGGTGGTTTAGGAATGATTTTGATAAACAAAGCTATTAAAGGTGATGAATTGAAAGCTTTGCCATATATCATCCCAGCAACTACGGTAACTTTTACTACTGGAACTATCATCAACACGTACATTTCTAACACCGCGTATCCTAAAGCTAGAATCATGTTCCGAGGGACCGTAATAGGTCCCTCACCATCAGCACCGAAAGTGGCAGCATTTTCATCTCGGGGCCCTAACCCTATCACACTCGAAATCTTAAAACCCGATGTCATAGCTCCGGGGGTTAACATCCTGGCGGGTTGGACAGGTTCGTTGGCGCCTAGTAAGCTAAGCTACGACAAGAGGAGGGTGGAGTACAACATTATATCCGGTACCTCCATGGCTTGCCCACATGTTAGCGGCTTGGCTGCTTTGCTAAGAAATGCGTATCCTAGATGGAGCCCGTCTGCTATCAAGTCTGCAATCATGACTACTACTTATAACATCGACAATGCAGGCAAAAAAATCACTGATCTCTCGTTGAAGAACCAGTTCTCGTTGTTCATTCAAGGATCTGGACTAATTAACCCTAAGGATGCTCTCAATCCTGGCCTAGTTTATGATATTGATTCTACCGATTACATAGCATTTTTGTGTTCTATTGGATATAGTTCTAAAAAGATTGCCCAATTCGTGCAAGATCGGTCACTGATTGATTGTCGTGCTAAGAATTTTTCGAGTCCTGGTGAATTGAATTACCCATCCTTCTCGGTTGTTTTCAAATCTACCAACGATGTGGTTACGTACAAAAGAGTGGTAAAAAATGTAGGGAGGTCAGTGAAAGCAGTATACCAAGCGAGTGTGAATGCACCGAATTATGTTCGAGTTAGTGTTTCTCGTACAAGACTTGTGTTCAATGCTAAACAAAAAACATTGTCCTACTCCGTAACATTCACAAGCATTCTTGGAGGATCTACAATACCAACTAATGGAGTCGAGAGTTTCGGATCGATTGAATGGTGGGACGGAAGTCATCGTGTAACGAGTCCTATTGCAGTTTATTGGAAGCCTAGAAGAGTTCAAGAAGACTTCGTTGCTTCAATGTAATAAGTTTTGCTCTCCAATATGTATTATTGGAACTTTAATTCTTTCTTCAGTTTCCACTTGATGAAATAAAATATATCTACCGGTATGCATTATTGGTTTTATATGACTGTCGTCATTCATAAAAAATGGTTACTTTGAAAAATACGAGTTGACTACAAATTAATTAACGTTTTTTATGATTTAAACTTTAAATTTTAGTTATGATGTTAGCATAATAATGTGACAATAAGTCAAATCTTTATATAATGTACATTATGTTGCATGAGATTAAAGTGTTAATGTCTATGAGTTATTATTTCATTCTCATATTTTCATAATACGTGTTAGAATATATGTTAATATATTCTTGTATATTAGTATATATCTTTTTAGTTAAGTGTATATTTAGAGTATATCCTTTCCTAGTTTGTTAGCATAATTGTAGCCGAAGATTGCTACTGTATTTTGTATATATTCTTTGCACAGCTAATGGAATTGATCAACGATCAAATTACTTTCAAAAAAAAAAAATACGGAGTACAATCTAACATTATTAGCTTAGCTAGTAAAAGTAGAAGTAGTGACCATAATTATTTGCAAATAGTTTTATGTAATTTTATGAACAAACTCAATTATTATTATGTATGGAGTATTATAGAGTCTCTTTCACGCTTCTCCATATAAATCATTTCCTTTATTTGTTATAATTATTTGAGTAAATGGACATTGGGCACGAAGCTTCCGTGAACTATCTAGTGTGGTTCTTATTATGTCCATATTCCTATGGTTAAGGCTTTCACCTTTCAATGTTGCTACACCTCCAAATTCCAAAATAGGGAAGTTTACAAGCAAAAGTGTTCTACGCTAGCTTAAAACTTGTAACTTTGGGAAGACACCTTTAAACCTCGTCTCTATTTAAATATCACATAAGCAAGTACTAATTAATTCGATCTTACATCAACAAAGTGTTGACTCACTTTGTAAAGACTCTTACCTCAAATCTCATAGGCCTAGGGTTCGAATCCTATTAAGTGAAGGTACTTAAGGGTAGGGAATAGGGATTCCCATACCCTCTCTATACTAGTCTCAAGTTATTCGATCGCAAATAATGGCCTAAAAAACCGTGAGGGTTGAGGTTTGATCATGAACCCTCTTTTACCTTTTTTTTTCCCCAAAAAGGTACTAAATAAGGCCAATAAGGGTGCATGTTAAATATAACCTAAAAGAAAATGTCAAGTTAAGTTTAGAAGATTTCAGATAGGATCTGGATATAACAACTCAATAAAAGAGAGTTATTAATATTGTACTATATATCAATTTATGTTTGACCATCTTTAACGCCCTTTGATCAAAAAAATAATTCACTAATCCACTAATTTCATGTCCGATTTATGTCCTATTAAATCAATTCTTATCAATTACTCCATATAATCTTATACACAATTGTGATATCCCTCAAAAAAGCAAAGAAAAAATGAATAACACAAAAAAAAAACAAAGCAACCGTTCAAAATAATGTGAATCTAACCTGTCAAGATCCAAATCCCATCATCCTCTTTTCCGAATCTCCACAACTATAATAAGTAATCCACTCATTTCATCCACCAAATAATAAAATTTTAAAATTAAAAGATCAAAATGGCTAATTTCTCGCTCCTCCTTTTCCTCTCTTTCTCTCTCTTCATTTCCCTCACCCAATCAAAATCCACCTACATAGTCCACGTGTCAAACTCCCATAAGCCCACCACCATCTCCTCCTCAAAAGACTGGTACTCCTCAATCCTCCACTCTCTCTCCTCCTCCACCACCACCACCACCCCACCACACCTTCTCTACTCCTACTCTCACTCTTCAACGGGCTTTGCGGCCCATCTTTCCCAGGCCCAAGCGGCCCACCTCCGCCGCCACCCCGCCGTCCTTTCCATCACCCCTGACCGGGCCCACCAGATCCACACCACTCGCACCCCTCACTTCTTGGGCCTCCAGGATGAATCTGGGCTTTGGCCCAATTCTGATTACGCCTCTGACGTCATCATCGGGGTGTTGGATACTGGTATTTGGCCTGAGCTTCCTAGCTTCTCCGATGATGGGTATGATCACGTGCCTTCCACGTGGAAGGGTTTATGTGAGGTGGGCCCCGAATTTCCCGCCGGTTCTTGTAATCGGAAAATCATCGGCGCTCGTGCTTTCTATAAAGGGTAATTTTATTGGATAAAACATCAAAGCATTGACTTTTTTTTTTTTTTCTAGATTTTATTGTTCTTGAATTTAAAGATTTTATAATATTATTCTTTAATTTTCGGCAGATTAACATAATTTATTCAAAAGTATACTGTCATATGATTATGAATTATATGTAAATTTTATTCTTGCAATGTTATCAGGTTGTAATTTGGTTTCTGATCACGCATTGATCAATGTTATTCATATTTTGCAAATGCTTTTTTTTTTTTTTTTTTTTTTTTTTTTTTTTTTTAATTTTTGCTTCTTATTATAGTATCATATGCTTAATTAGTGTTATTAATGTTTAGCTAATACATAGTGTTCTTAATGTTACCGATATTTTAATGTTTAGCTTCTTATAGTTAGCCTTTACGACAACAAATATCATTTCCGTGATCATATTTATTAATCAGTGCTATTAATGTTTATCTAATGCTTAACTTTTCTATTTTAGCTTCTTATAGCTATCCCTTACGACAAATTATACCATTTCCCTAGCTATATGCTCCATTAGTTTGAGTTTTAGTAATAGCTTAAGCATTGATGAGGATATATAATCATTGGTAGGTATGAGGCGTCCAAAGGACCGATGAATGAAACAAAAGAGTCAAAATCACCTCGAGACACTGAGGGGCATGGCACTCATACAGCCTCAACAGCTGCTGGATCAGTGGTTCCGAATGCAGGACTATTCGAGTATGCTCGAGGGGAGGCTCGAGGGATGGCAACCAAGGCTCGCATTGCTGCCTACAAGATCTGTTGGAACACTGGTTGCTATGATTCTGACATCTTGGCTGCCATGGACCAGGCTATTGAGGATGGAGTCCATGTGATTTCGCTTTCTGTTGGATCTTCAGGGTTGGCTCCTAACTTTGATGTTGATAGCATTGCTATTGGTGCGCTACATGCTGCCCAAAGTGGGGTTGTGGTGTCTTGTTCAGCTGGGAATTCAGGGCCTAATCCTTTTACTGCAACGAATATTGCACCGTGGATTTTGACTGTTGGAGCTTCAACCATTGATAGGGACTTCCCCGCGGATGTAGTATTGGGTGATGGGAGGAGTTTTAAGGGAGTGTCTTTGTATTATGGAGATGGTTTGAATGACAGTGTTAATTTGGAGTTGGTTAGAGGTGAAGATTGTGGCAGTAGACTTTGCAAAGCAGGTACTTGTTATTCCTTGCATTCAAATTTAATTCTGGCTGTTTTTGGATTATTTTGTTTGAATGTTTGGTTCTAATTAGTCACATTATTGCTTGGTATCCCTTGTTTAAATGCGCCAATGCAAGATCTTTAACAAAATCTTTGCTACACGTGATAGCTATGCTGTCTTTTCCCATACTTCCATTCATAAATTTTGACTATGCACGGTTATAAATATTCTTTTGCTGAATGCAACTTCCTCCAAATTCTGTTGATGATCCATGTTTTAATTGAGCTTTTTGATGTGATTTTGTCTGAATTTGTCTGAAAATAGAGAGTGAGTTCAGCTGATTTGTAGAGTATAGTGCTCAAAATTATGCCAAGCCCATAAGTATTGTATTGAATTAATTTTGTATTCAATTAACATTATTAGAGAATCATTGTCTATAGTTAATTCATAAGCCAAAATTTTGGTTGGATGTTAGTGTTATCACTTAAAGGCTATATCTTGTGAATTTCCTCAGGTGAACTTGATTCTTCAAAAGCAGCAGGAAGAATGGTGATATGTGACCGAGGAGATACTGCTCGAGTTGCAAAGGGTGATGCTGTTAAGCAAGTTGGAGGTGCTGGAATGATTCTGGCTAACACAGCTGAAAATGGCGAAGAACTAATAGCTGATTCACATTTGATCCCTGCTACTATGGTGGGTCAAACTGCTGGGGACCAAATCAGGGACTATGTTTCTTCGGCCCCTAATCCAACAGCCTCAATCAGGTTCAGAGGAACTGTGGTAGGCCCCTCACCATCAGCCCCTAGAGTGGCAGCTTTCTCTAGCCGAGGACCCAGCCATCTAACACCTGAAATCCTCAAGCCTGATGTCATAGCTCCTGGTGTTAATATCTTGGCTGGTTGGACCGGGGCTTCTGCACCCACAGACTTGGAGATTGACCCAAGGAGGGTTAAATTCAATATCATCTCAGGCACTTCTATGTCATGCCCTCATGTAAGTGGGTTGGCTGCTCTGCTCCGAAATGCACACCCTAGTTGGAGTCCTGCAGCTGTGAAGTCTGCCCTTATGACCACAGCTTACTACCTTGACAACTCTGGGAAGAACTTTACAGATCTTGCCACAGGAGCGCAATCCTCACCTTTTGTACATGGATCAGGTCATGTCGACCCCAACAGGGCACTGAACCCTGGGCTAGTATATGACATCGATACTAGTGACTACATTGCCTTTTTATGTGCCATTGGGTACGACTCAAAGAAGATTGCCATTTTCCTCAAAGAGCCAGCTACTATTGATTGTGAAGCAAAGAAGTTGTCTACCCACGGTAATCTGAATTATCCTTCATTTGCAGTTGTGTTTGAATCTGGTAAGAGTGTAGCAAAATACTCTAGAGTGGTGAAAAATGTTGGAAGCTCTGCTGATGCAGTTTATGAAGTTACTGTGAACGCCCCTCCAAATGTAGATGTCAGTGTTTCTCCTAGTAAGCTCGAGTTCAGTGCTGAGAAACAAACACTATCTTATGAGATAACTTTTACAAGCACTAGTGGAACATATCTAACTGGTGAACCAATCTTGGGAACATCAAGTTTTGGGTCGATTGAGTGGAGAGATGGAAGTCATCACGTTAGAAGTCCCATTGCAGTGAGATGGATCGAGGGTACTCAGCAACATTTTATTGCTTCGATTTGAGTTCAGCTCTATAAAATTGCTGTAAATTGTGCAGGGTATTTGCTGAACGTTTGAGGTGGTTCTTATGTTCAACAGCTCCTTCATACATCTATACGCATTGATATACATTATTGAGCCTGCACCCCCTTCATTTCTGAATTTCTCTACTGTAAACATTCTTTTCCTTTGTATATTGTTAGTTCCTGTTACACATCTTAATGCTCTGATTACTGAAGTTATTTACTTTCTGTGAATTTAATCTCTCTGATAATACGGAACTGGATTTCGGTTATGCACTTAATTTTTTTTTTTTTTTTTTTTTTTGAAACAGTTATGCACTTCAAATTTTAATCAATGTGAAATAATCTTGAAATATTACGTAACAACAAAACTGTACACTCTTTGGAGTTCTAAAAAGATTACATGTCTGGCAATTTAGCAAACTGTTGAGAGTAAAATGTGTCCCATTGTATAGAGAAAGAGCCACGAAGGGAACATATGTAGATGCATTTTACTCCGTACATAAAGGTTAGGAGAAGGCTCCCATACTAACCTAAAACTTCACACAAGTCAATTCGGCCTGAGTTAGTAAGCAAGGTTCCTTAAAAGTGGGCGGAAAGAGTAAGGAAATCCGCACCCCTACAGTGCTTTTAGTAGTTTGTATAAGCAAGTAGTAGCATGATCCACGATGATGTGCTTGAAACTCTATTCAGAAAAGCTGTTGTCCACAATTTGCAAATCTAAGCCCACTTTAATAAACTTACCAAATCCGTTAACAACATTTAGGCTTTAAATTGTTCACTTGGTTTCTCTGCTTTCATGGTTATCAGTTTATCAATCATAGCAGAGCAGTTCATACAGGCAGAATCGAAAGCAGAGGCCACTGCGTTGGACTGGTTGTGTGGTTCGGGTTTGAATTGGTTATGAACAATTGGAAGGACTTACAAAGGTTAATCTACTCCGTATTCCATTTCTTTTTTCATGAAAACGCTAGTCTTAGCCCCAAATGCACAATATTTGCATTTGATATCACTTAACATCAAGTAATTTCATTTTAAAAAATATATTACTACTTCGTATATATTTATATCGAGTAACAACTCAGTTTGTAGGCTGAAACGGTGAAGACTGATGGATTTATAAATAGTTATTTTATAGGGAAAGTCTTAATCATAACGATACCCATGAAGCCATGGTAAATATATTTATTATTAATTATACGATGTATATAATTTACACTCAACATCCCTATGACGTGTATTAATTCCACTACTACTAATTACGTAAACAAATCATTAAAGATTTTATTTTAACTTGATTCATCAACACCATGATGCATAAAGCTAGCTTATGTCAATAAAATTGACATATAAACTTTGAGAAATGACTCTTTTAGTTCCAATTGTACAAGAGTACGTTTTAACACGAATAAGCCAAGAACAAATGATGTAAAAAGTGTATAAATCTATTTGGCAAAGCATATTTTATAATGCAAGCTGTTACTTGTTACTTTAACGATTAAAAATGCAAAAAATGAAGAAATTCGAGATATTTAATCAAATGATTTGTAATTTTTAGCAGATAAGATAAGACTTGGACACGTGAGGTAGCACAATTCAAGTTGTGAAAAGAATAAAAACTCATCCACTACTTTATTTTTCTACTCAAAGCTTCTTTAAAATGATTATTTTCATAAGAAAAAGGGGAATAATTTAGTTTATTTGTTTGGTCATATTCTATATGTTTTTACAAATAAATACAAGTTGGCATGGTATCATTCGTATCAATCATTGATCGTTAATCTAATCACTCATGATGGGAGAAAATAATGTACACATCAATTAATCAAAATAAAGAGTGATAGCAACATGCAATACTGATTGTAGCCGTTAAGATATAAAAATTGATATAGGTGATATTAGTTACATTTCAGTTTTGGCGGGAATTTCTGTTATTTCTTATTTTTTGTCGTTTTGCAGTTTGTTATGTGAGGGAATCTTTCTGTTTTAAGCTTGTGGCTGTAATGAGTTTGTTAATTGCTACTTAAGGAAATTATTAGCTGTAATTGTATCAGGAAGAAATCAATTACAATCCTTATCCTATCTCTCTCTCTCTATCTCTCCTTCTCTCTTTAGATTCTCTGTATCTTCTTCTCATTCTGTTCTTCTTCTGTAATTCCCATCTTATTCTCTCTTTTCTGGAAATTTCATCACCCTTAGACATTCATCCTTATCAGTGGTATCAGAGCAACCCGCTGCTCTTACTCCATTCTGGCACCTACCTTGACAACTCGGGTAACTAAGATGGAAGCTCAGCTTGCTGCATTGGAGAAACGGTTTGCTGCAGTAGAAACTCAGTCTGCTGCTGCTACTCAGCAGTACCAAGAGATCATGTCAATGATGCAGAAGCTCCAGGACAGCATGCCAGCTAATCATGACAACAGATTCTCTGCTTCTGATGATCGTGCTAAGTCACCTAAATTGGGGTATACACCTAAACTTGATTTCCCTAAGTTTGATGGTAGTAATCCTAGAATTTGGATTAAAAAATGTTGTAAGTATTTCGTGTTGTGCAAAATCCCTGATGATCAGAAAGTTGATCTAGCTTCATTGAATATGGTTGATAAGGCAGAGAACTGGGTATCTAGCTATCTGGCTAACCGTGTTGTGGTAGATTGGAATGATTTTGTTATTGATGTGTCTAGTAGATTTAAGGATGAAAAGGGTTTAAATGTGGTAGAAGAGTTTAATAAGTTGCAACAAACTAATAGCATTGAATCATATGTTGATGAATTCGAAAATTTGAGATCTATTATGCTGCAGAATAGCTATGTTTTGCCTGAAAAATATGTGTTAGATAGTTTCATTGGGGGGTTGAAACCTAGTCTAAGACCCTTTGTAAGGGCGTTTAAACCCCAGAATATTGCTGCTGCAATTGAATATGCCCGTTTACAAGATGAAACCATTAATCTCACCACCCAGAAAACACACAGACCACCCTTACTCCACAAAACAAACTCAGCCTCTTCTTTCACCCAAAATCTACCACCCTTGTTGCCTACCCCACCTTTGAAACCTTCCCAACCACACAAACCAGCTACTAAACCTTTTCAAGCTCACAAATATGTTCCTGCAAATGTTAGAGCTGAGAAAATTGCAAAAGGTCTATGTTATTTTTGTGATGCACCTTATGATAGAAATCATAAGTGCCCATTCAGGGAGCCACAGCTATTTACAGTTGAGGTTCCGGGGTTGGATGAGGTTGATTCAGCAGTTGTTGAGCTGGAGGATCAGATGGATGTGCTCACTTTGGACCCTAGGATATCTTGGTGTGCTTTATCAGGCAGCCAGAATTATAACACTATGAGAATTCAATGTAGGTAATACCATTTTGCATACTCTGGTGGATTCTGGCAGTACACATAATTTCTTGGATGTGCACTTGGCTAAGCAGTTGGGGTGTAAGATAGAACAAATTTCAGGTCAATCTATCTTGGTTGCAGATGGAAATCACTTGCTGTGTCAGTCAGTCTGCAAGGATTTTACATGGAAAATAGGGAAACATTCTTTCACCTCAGATGTCATGCTCATTCCTTTGGGCAGTTGTGACATGGCTGAGCACTCTGGGGTCCATTTCTTGGGATTTCAAACATTTGATTATGAGATTTGAGATTGCCCAAGGTCAAATGGAAATTAAAGGATTGTCTGCTCAGAAGCTTAAGGTGGTTAAGGAGGGTCCAGCACTTAAAATGATGACTGGTGCTGCTCATATTTGTATGTTACAGGTCACTGATTTGGGTTTCTCACCCATTCCTTCCTGTTTTATACAACTGACAGAAAATGAGTAAGAGTTTGAGGAGTTACAGGCACTCAAGGAGAAGTTTGCTGTACTCTTTGAGGAACCAACTGGATTACCTCCAAGCAGGGGCATCTTTGATCACAGAATCACTCTTGAGGGGGGCAGCATAGCAGTGAATATCAGGCCTTATAGATATCCACTCAAGCAAAAGGATATCATTGAGCAATTGGTTCAGGAAATGTTAGATAGGGGCATAGTCCAGAATAGTACTAGCCCTTTTGCTTCTCCAGTTGTTTTGGTGGGCAAGAAAGATGGTTCTTGGAGGTTATGTGTGGACTACAGGGAGCTGAACAAGAAGACTGTAAAGAACAAGTTCCCTATACCTGTCTTGGAAGAGCTTATAGATGAACTTGCAGGGGCAACTGTGTTCAGTAAGCTTGATTTGAGAGCTGGATACCATCAGCTCAGAATTCATCCAAATGATGTGTTCAAGACAGCATTTAAAACTCATCAAGGGCATTATGAATTATTAGTCATGCCCTTTGGGTTGACTAATGCTCCTTCCTCTTTCCAAAGTTGGATGAATGCTGTTTTTCAGCCTCTTTTAAGGAAGTGTGTGCTGGTCTTTTTTGATGACATATTAATTTACAGCAAGTCTTTAGATGATCACTGGAAACACCTTGCTGCAGTTTTTTCTATCATGGCTCAACATTCTCTTTATGTTAAGTTGAGTAAGTGTTCTTTTGTTACTAGGAAGGTGGAATACTTGGGACATTTTATCTCTGGAAAAGGGGTAGAAACTGACCCTAATAAAATCAGTGCAGTGAGTTCTTGGCCTTGTCCTGTTTCTGTCAAGGATCTCAGAGGTTTTCTTGGGTTGGCAGGCTATTATAGAAAGTTTGTTAAGGGATATGCTGTTATTAGCAAACCCCTCACCAATCTCCTTAAAAAGGGAGCATTTGAGTGGAATGATGCTGCTCAAAGTGCATTTGAACAGCTGAAATCTGCTCTGGTGAGTGCACCAGTTTTAGCTCTCCCAGATTTTTCAAAAAAATTTGTAGTGGAGACTGATGCTTCTAAGACTGGAATTGGAGCAGTTTTGATGCAGGATGAGCACCCTATTGCATTTATTAGTAGAGCTTTGGGTCCTAAATGGCAAAAACTGTCAGTCTATGAGAAGGAGCTACTTGCCATGGTGTTTGCAAAACAAAAATGGGAACAATATCTTTTGGGATCCCATTTTGTAGTCAGAACTGATCAAAAAAGCTTGAAATGGCTTTTGCAACAAAAAATTTCAACTCCCTTTCAGCAGTTCTGGTTGTCTAAGTTAATGGGATTTAACTATGAGATACAATACAAGTCTGGCAAGGAAAATACAGCAGCTGATGCCTTGTCTAGGGTTAATGGTTTTGAGATTCTGTTAATGGCTCTTACTGTGATTGAATCAAATTTAGCTCAGCAAATTAGAGCTAGTTATGCACTTGATGATAATAATGCTGCTATTGTTCACAAGTTGAACAACAATGAGGTGGTTCAAGGTTTCAGTCTGCAGGATGGAATTTTGAGGAGACATGGTAGAATTGTGGTGGGTCCAGATGATAATTTGAGAAAGAAATTGATCAATTGGCAGCATGCTTCTTTGGAAGCTGGTCACTCAGGGAGGGATCATACAGGAAAAAGGATGCAAGGCATCTTTTATTGGAGAGGGATGATGAAAGAGGTGAGCCAATTTGTAAGGAAATGTGTTGTATGTCAGGCTTCTAAGTATGATACCTCTGCTAAACCTAGTGCTTTACAGCCCTTGCCTATCCCTGAGAATGTTTGGACTGACATTTCTATGGACTTTATCTCTGGCTTACCTCTATCTATGGGCAAAAATGTTATTTTTGTGGTTGTGGATAGACTGAGTAAATATGCTCACTTTATGGCTTTAAAGCATCCTTACACTGTTATTGAGGTGGCTCAGGTTTATTTAGACTATGTCTTCAAATTGCATGGCTGGCCAAGAAGCATAGTGAGTGACAGGGACCCTATATTTCTTAGCCAATTTTGGAAAGGTTTGTTCTCTTTGCATGGTGCAGAATTTCTTCTGTCAACTGCCTATCATCCTGAGACTGATGGCCAGACAGAGGTGGTCAATAGATGCTTGGAAGCTTATTTGAGGTGTGTCACCAGTCACAAACCCAAGGATTGGTGTAAGTACCTTCCTTTGGCAGAGTGGTGGTACAACACTCACTTTCAAAGTGCTGCTCAAATGACTCCTTATGAAGTGGTTTACAACCAGGCACCACCACTTCATCTTCCTTATTTGCCAGGGGAATCAAGTAATGCAATTGTAGACAGGAGTATGCAAAAGAGAGAAGAAATGCTG
Source organism: Chenopodium album (assembly GCF_948465745.1). Taxonomy (NCBI): domain Eukaryota; kingdom Viridiplantae; phylum Streptophyta; class Magnoliopsida; order Caryophyllales; family Amaranthaceae; genus Chenopodium; species Chenopodium album. The sequence goes on from NC_137859.1 coordinate 5,461,871, forward strand.
GCTGTATTGAAAACAAACTTAGTTAAAGCTCAGCAAAGAATGAAGGCACAGGCTGACAAGAAAAGATATAAAAGAAGTTTTGCTGTAGGGGATTGGGTTTGGTTGAAATTACAGCATTACAGGCAGCAGTCAGTTCAGTACAGAGCCAACAGCAAGTTAGCTGCTCGTTACTTTGGTCCTTTTCAAGTTACTGCTTGCATTGGTAAAGTAGCATACAAACTGAAATTGCCAAGTTCTGCCAAAATTCATGATACTTTTCATGTATCTCAGCAGAAAATTTTTTCTGGCAATTTACCTGTTGTGGCTATTATTCCTCCCTTGGATGAAGTTCCAGCTCTGCAGCCTCTCATTCCTTTGGCAATTCTGGATCAACGTGTGAAGCATGTTGCAGGACAAAATGAGAAGCAATTGTTGGTTCAATGGCAAGACAAGCCTGCTCATGAAACTTCTTGGGTTTCTGCTGCTGATTTTGTTGCTCAGTATCCTGGTTTTTCTCAGAATATGACTTGAGGGCAAGTCAGTTTTTAAAGGGGGAGGGTATGATATAGGTGATATTAGTTACATTTCAAATTTGGCGGGAATTTCTGTTATTTCTTATTTTTTGTCGTTTTGCAGTTTGTTATGTGAGGGAATCTTTCTGTTTTAAGCTTGTGGCTGTAATGAGTTTGTTAACTGCTACTTAAGCAAATTATTAGCTGTAATTGTATCAGGAAGAAATCAATTACAATCCTTATCCTATCTCTCTCTCTATCTCTCCTTCTCTCTCTAGATTCTCTGTATCTTCTTCTCATTCTGTTCTTCTTCTGTAATTCCCATCTTATTCTCTCTTTTCTAGAAATTTCATCACCCTTAGACATTCATCCTTATCAAAAATGGTGAGTTCTTTTATTTTAATTACACTTACATTACTTGGGGTCTTGGGTGATTGATTGTACTCTAATACTCTGTATACATATTCTCTTACTGAGACTGAGTGTTGGAGAAAAGTGAAGACCTCATAATTATTTTAAATATAAGGGCGTCATTAGTAATTTAGGATGAAGAGAGTATATATAAACCATGAATGTTGTTTTAGTCTTTCTCACTTATTTTCTGAATATTGTCTCCAACCCATGCAATGAGCGTTAATTTATGTGATCATGTGTTGATAACATTATTAGGTGACCCTAGACAAAACTAGTCTTAATTAGTTTGATTTGACTAAGCAAAAAACAGTGACCTAATAATAATCAATGAATTAAACATAGACTTGTGGCTGAATTGAAGACTTATTATGATTGAATTATTGTGGTTAAATCAATCATATTGATTAGGTAAACTACTTGCGGTGAAGGCAAAGATGAAAACAACTTGTACCTTGTTTTAACTTGCGGCTTGAAGTGATATGTATAATTTGTAGTTTTCTTTGCAAAAAACAGTCATTTTCATGAAAATCGACAAAATCAGAATAAGTCCATTATAAGGGAACTACATACTTTTCACATTATTATCCCCTAAAATGAAGTTAACATAAGAAATTATGGCCTTTTAGGAGCGAGTATTAATCAAGGAATATAGTGAATTAGTGATAATATAAAATTAGTGATAATATAAAATTAGTGATATTATAAAACTCCTTAAAAAGTTATTAGTAGATTACTGTCCATAATATATTACGTAAAAACATTAGATTTGACTAATCTTCAACTGATTATACATTCAGCATCAAAGGGGGTGAAATAAAAATCCTTATATTTCAAGGTACTTGATGAAAAGTGTCCGAACAAACATCATTAGAAGAAAAATAAGCAAAGGATTGTCTCAAAAGTGGAAGAGACACGGGAATGAAAAATCAAAGATCATGAAGGGATAATGGGAGAATCACTATACATAAAGTTGAATTGTACACTAAACTTTTGGAAATATCGTGGCAATGCAATCATGTTCTCAATACCAATTTATGCAATGAGACGTGGAAATGGTTTATATATGTACTTCCTCTGATCCGTTCTTTTTCTATTGGAATTGACTCTACTTTAGTTTTGAAATTTGTATATTTTTTAAGTCGATGTTGATCGTTTAATGTGAGGATTACAAGCAATATATACATATTCAAGTATGATCTTGTAAAATCATCTCATTAAAACATAAATCCTACTTCTACTTCTGAAGAACTAAAGATAAAGTTAATCAAATATATCATAAATTGACAATTTAACAGGCATAAAAAGTAATATACGAAGTAGTCAATTTAACAAGACTACAACACACCCACTATGGGAACTTAACAATTATTAGGGGTTGTATTGTTTTGTACAAGTGTTGTATATGTTGAAAGAGAAATCTCGTGACCATAAAATCATTAATTCTCCCTTTTTTCCTTAAGTGATAATTGACTTTATAGCAAATAAAAGTATCTGCCTTTATAACTTTTTTTAATCAATTGTATCTTCAGTCTGATACGTTTGACTTAGAAGCATTGAACAAAGCTCAAGTCTTAGTCGCAAAAGTGGTTGCTTTTGGAGCTTTGGGAGCTTGGAATTATCTTCTCAATGCAAAGAACAATATATATTTTTGTTCATGTTATCTTTGCCAGTTTCTTGTCATCCTCGGATGATAGATTGACCCATTCAACTTGCATGTTCTCCTTACTATTTAAGTAGAAATTATAGATACCAATTGGTTGGTGTAGTGGTGATTGGGACTATACTTGGTAGGGAAGATCCGTGTTCAATCCCCCGCAACAACAATTGGGAGGGGATTGGAACCTAACCACTCAGAATTGCCTCGAATCCGGATTAGCCCTGAAGGATGAATCGGGGAAAACACCAAAAAGTAGAAATTATAGATGCATGTGATAAATTTGGACATGTATAGTATAATAACTGTAAAAGTAGTGTAATAAGAGTTGGTAATATGAGTATATGACATACCATACGTATTAGCTATATAATCAAGTAATCAACTGCACGATCAATATATTTCTATCTAATATTATTTGTATTTTGTTTTATTAGATATTTTATACTCTCTTTGCATATCATCTTCATTAATATTATTGTTGCTTATGTAAGCTCTTTGTTGGAGCATTAGGTATAGGTCAAATATTTCACATGCCTTGTAGCAGCTATCTTGGGGTGCTAGGCTCAAGACAACGGTTGATTATGATGATTAGTGTTCAACAATAACAACTCAAAGCTAAGCTCTATGGAATTTGGAGCAATGGAGCATGACATAGCATGCAGCTCTACTTTATTTAGGGTATATTCTTTAGCCTTCATGTGAGAACATGTACATTCACACAATAAATATGCTCTCGAGTATCTGCTTTAAGTTATATTTTCTACCATATTTGTGACACTGTGTTACAATTTATAAACTCTTTCACTGTCCATTTTCAAATTTTTACTCATATTTAACCACATTTTGGCCCGTAAATTTACTTATTTTTTTACCATGTATCATTTGAGATAAAATCCAAACGACAGAAGACGTTGATATTTTGAAAGGTAATCGAACATAAACAGATCGCGTGGTGAGATCGTCTTAGAGATCGACAAGCTAACATACATGTGTGGTAAATGCATGGACCAATCTCTAGAGCTAAGAGTTGTATTGTCTTGAATCACAAATATTGATCACAATACCTTTGGCTTTTTTATGTCTCTAGCCAAGACAACATCTGGGACTCACATTTTCTGTATTTAATGACTTGAAACATCTGATATATAGGTGCTTCACTATCTAAAAACTATGTAGGAAACACATGCTCCAGGCACCTTTATTCACCTTAATTTTCATCCCCACGGACCCCACCACCTGAGTTTTACTTGACTACGTTTCCTTAGGGTAGAACCGTAGAACAAACAACAAATTTTTTGGCCTGCAAAGTTGAAATATGTATGGACCAGGAGTACATTATCTTGTCGTCTTTTGAGTTATTTGATACTCTCTCCTTTCCTATATTACCTGTCGTTAAAGATTATGTAAGAGTATATGTAAAATTCATAAGCGATAATGTGCTGATATTTTTAAATGAAAAAATGGTTTAATTCATCGTTATATAATGATATTACTTAGACAATAAGTTTAAATAATAGTTGATTATGTTAAATCAAATCTAACAAGTTCATTTTTGACAAGTTCAAGTGAGCATACTATATCTAATAAGTTTAAATAAAGTGAGCAAATCGTACTCTTTACGGAGTATATAACTAATAAAGAATATATGAGGCTTCTATTTCGTAATCATTTTTATTGGCAATTTGAGTTTTACCTAGGGCAAATGAAATTGCATTACTTGTAAAACTTTCAGTTTTATTTTGTGAAGTTCTAATTTTGTTTTGATATTTTCAATAGGAAATAAACAAATTAAGCTGGCACCTTATTACTTTAAATAAAGGAAAATGCTATACATAACCCTAAGGGCTACATATAAGCATTTAATTTACTCTTGAAAATTGTTTAAATTTAGAAAATCATGACAAAAACACACTAATTACACCGATTTGCGCGTGTTTTTGTCATGAATTCCTAATTTTATACATTTTTCAAGAGTAATTCAATGCTTATATATATGTATAGCATTACCCTTAAATAAATACTAAGCAATCATAAAAAGGATATCAATTAATTTGCTCTTCAAAATTTAATTTCAGTGCATTCAAAGGCCATATTTCACAGTTGATTAGTAGTACTGCATAAATTTATCCACTGGCTTCAAAATAGGATGAAACGTCAAGAAGCCTACGTATAAGATATTATTGATTCAACTAATTTTCCTATTAATTATCATTTCTTAACAATAAATTACATTCATATTTTATCTGTCTTAAGATAATACTCCACGTTACATTTACTGATTTACAGATATTTGTACTAGTTTGATGTATTAGTAGTAGTGTAGATGTCAAAATTTTCATATTTAACCTGTTTCCTATCCTATAATCAAATACGACTTTCTCTTCCGTCAAAAAAAAATATATGACTTTCTCTTTATCATGTTATATTTTTTTTTTTTTAAGGTAAGGAGAAAGACTTTGATCAGACTTCAATCATCAATTTTGTCAGCTATTAACAGGGACAAACACTTGAAAGTGAGAAAGAACAAAATATCTCTGACCTCCAAAAGTACCTTTACAAATGTCAAGAAGTATTCTTATTATTGAAATTAAGGCTCAAATGCAATGTTTCTAATCTTTCCACATACTACCTCTGATCTCCACACACACAAATCTTTTGTGACCTTACCATCATTAATTGATTCACAATACATATATAAAACAGAGGCAGATATTTTCATATTAAAATAAACCAAAGATTAGATATTGTTTACAATTATTTAAAGGCTCAAAAAAAGTGTTAACCACCACATAGAAAATGCAATTAAAGTGTTACCAAACCTTATAATAAGTTATGTCACATCTTACAACTTATAATATAATAGTACATGCAAGACTTAAAAGACATGCTTCCAGCCAAAGTCACTAGCACAGAAACATCTTTCTAATATTAGCAGAGCACAGTGGCTACCACAATATTTGTTCCTATGTCCCTATGTCCACATTCTCCATTATGCTATCAAATTTTAGTGTTGATGTCCCTTCTATTGTCTCAACTCTCAAATAAGAACAAAGACACATCGTTGTCGCGATAATGGTAGTTAGACCTCTCTGGCTACATAAGAAAAAAATATATGGTAATACGAGTAGTATGCAAGAATGAATAATTACGAACCTTTGATAAATCTTTGATCATACCTTCTTAATTGTTCTTCAGCCGGTGATTAGCAAAGGAGTTAATCAGATGGTTAGTTAAGAAGGGAAAATTTTAGGGTAGCATCATCCAAAATTAACAGATTATTCCCACTCTATTGTTGAAGGAAGCTTCGATGTTATGTCCAGAGCAACTCTGTTCACACCACGGATGTTGTTAGTGATTTTACCGGATACCTGATCTAGGAACTCAGAATCCAAGCGATACCTGAAAATAGTACAGCAAACATTCATAACAGCCAGAAGAAATAAAGTAGATTGGATACATCGTGATTATTCACTTAGCTTGAATATACAGACAAACAGTACAAATTGGTGACAGTTTGATTGAGATGTTGATCGAACTTCAGCCTAAAGCTGATGAAATCTTGGCACACAATAGTAAAGTCAGGCTACACTTTTGCCAGTGAATTCAAGTTTTAGCTTTTAGCATTGAAAGCAATATGATCAATGGAAATAAATCTATCATAAGCTGGCAGAATCTAATCACAAATTTACAACATCAAAATTTGTAAATTTTCATGATCATCAAGAGAGTTATTACCAAAAAAATCCGTTTTCTTCAAAAAATGAACTGAGGTTACATACATTCATAAACACAAAGAACAGAATCTACACAATAAGTATGATACTCACTAATATGCTGTCATCCCATCTTTGACTTGTAACAGCTCTAAGGCCTACGACATGAGAATGAATTCTTTGATCACCTTGAACTCCTACTGATAAAATTCCTATGAAAACAGCAAAAGTTGCCATATTCCATCATAAAAAGTCCGGCATCTTTAATTGATTGAATAAATATCTCGTCAACCTGGAGAAAACACTTGACATAAACCAGGAACAGACTTAAATTTTATCATCTGGAAGGATTTATCTGCTCACCTGTCAAAGGATTTCCAAATTATTTTCTTCTGTAACATCACCAAGAACACGAACAGCAAGTCCATATTCCCCAACGCGCGTACCTTCAGAGATGACACGGAAGTGCTATGAGATCATTTAGCATAAAATTTTCATATCAAGGCCTCAAGGGGTTTAAATTCAAACCTCATCCCTAAAAAAAAGCTTGAGAAACTCGATAAGCTTCAGCTTCAATTCTTTCGAAAGTCCACCAACACTATGATGGCTCTTAATGGTGTGAGAGTGATTTCTTCCACTCCCATAAGGTGGGCAGGATTCTATAACATCCTGATATGAAGTTCCTTGAACCAAGTAAGCAGGTCTTTCCCCTACTTTTTGCTCCAACTCTTAGGCGAATTCATCAAAAATAAAAAGATATCTTCCTTCCCAAATATCTTCCTTCAATTCTCTAAGAAATTTATCCGATGCATCAACACAAGTAACAGGAAGATGGAGGTATTTCTTGAAAGTATCCATCACACGCTCTCTTTCCTTATACCTACAAAATCAACAAAAGCGGTATAAAGTACAAGTAGTCCCTCAACTCCCTCTCATTGGACATAACATAACCCATCACAGTAATCTTTGTGACGAAAGCCTCACATTAACAAGCCGTTGTCAACAAAAATACAATGAAGTCTATTCCCAATCGCCTTATGGACAAGGATAGCGGCATGATCATCATGGCCACGGTTTCCTGAATAATTCTAATTTCATCATTCATCAAATCCTCCATCTTCCAATCTGCATTGATTCCACAAACATCAAAGAGGATATACCGCAATGTCTCCATCCCTTGAGGCGAATGTGTAGCCTAAATAATGTTTAACAACCTTGTCACTTACCACATAAGACTCGAATACAACAAAACCACATAAACCAAATGTCCCATTGATCAACCACTTAAGATTAATTCATTCACAGCTACTTAAATTAATTATTACTTGTAATTGGAATTAGCATCACAATTCCACCATATAATTGATTCTTTAAACATCATTATTTTACTACTAGAAATTACATTCTTAATTTGGAAGAATGTCAATCATATATACTTTTACTGCTTACATGTTACAGTAAGATCAACCAACTGATGTAACCACCCTTAGATGTTACTGAGTTACTGTACAACCAACAGAAACAACAACGTAGTACTAAGATTTTTCAATCATACTTTTGACAAAGCTTCTCACTGCAGAGCAACAAACCTAGTGAGAAAAAAATCACCTTTACAGGTAAAAAGGAGGGTAATAAAAGAGAAAATACAAGTTTTAATGAGCCAGCCCCCAGTTAATCTTTATGATTGACGAAATTCGTCAATCTAATGGCATAATTGTAATATTGAAGAGAAGTTTCCATGCCACCTCATGACTGAAGATAACGCTAATTTAACGACCGTTTGTGGTTACTTCACCAACACCACCATTAAAACTCCCTCCATTGAAAAGCTTCCTGCTTCTTCCTCCATTAAAGCTTCCCCAACCTCGACCACCATTGAAGCTTCCCGACCTTAACCACCATTAAATTAAAGCTTCCCCAACCTCGACCACCATTAAAGCTTCCCCAATCTCCACCCACCTTCCCCGATTTCAAACGAAAACCCTATGAATGAAAGGTGAAATTAAGGGCATGGTCAACCCAAAGGGTAGGGGTGACTATGTCCTCCATTGAAGCTCCATCAATTGAGCTTGATTTTTGAAAATGTAGAAAAAAGTGATGTCGGTGGCGAAAGAAGATGAGATAGCAAATGTCAGTGGTTGCGATGGTGGTTGTTGCGGTGAAGAAATGAGCTGAAAATTTTGGAGTTGAAGTACCATTGTTGATGTGAGTTATAGGAGTGAGGAGAAAGAAAGTACTAGCAAAGAGGAAAAGGGTAGGAAGAAGCTAAACTAACAGACATCCTAGCAAATTTACAAACATATCCCAATTAATTCATTAAAGTGTCAATTTTACCCCTGTGATTAACAAATTATGTCAATCATAAAGATTAACTTGTATTTCCTCAGTTTTAATTCACTCCATGTCATTTTCATTAAAAGCACAACTACAAGTAAAAAAGTTTTAATTCACTCCATGTCTCCACTATACTCAGAACTAATTATGGAGTAGTTATGTGACAACTAAATCCGAATAAAGGGAATATTTTTCAATCTTCCATTTACCTCAGGATGATACTGCAGGCCATAAAACCCTCTAGTGGGATTCTCAAGAGCAGCAACAGCAACAGCAACTGCTGACTAACAGCAGCAACTTTAAACCCATCAGGAAGTTTCGAAATGACTCATTCATCCAAACATCATGCTTATCCCTTAATTCTATTCCTAAAAAACTCACTATTGTTACGAATCACTTCAATATTCATTATTCCATACTCCTGTTTATCCCCAATTTTAACCAAACCTCCAAGCTTCTGCACAATGAGGCAATTAGCTGTAATCCATAACAGATACCCAGAACACATCGCCTTTTGTTTCGAGATAATCAATGAACCCGTCACAAATTACCGGCGCGTCTAGCGCGTGGACCCTGGGGGGACCACCAGAGAGGATGATTACACGTGGATTTAAGTCTGTGATCAGAGAGGAATTGTCGGAAATGCAGAGAGAGAAAACGGAAAGTGATCGGATTCGACTAGTAATTAGGTGGGTGTATTGAAAACCAAAATTAAGATTAAAACTAAGTCAGATTTCACTTTGAGTTTCCATTTTATATTATTTTTCTTTTGATTTTGCAGATGCCTGATTTTTGACACTTTGTTGCCACCGTGGAAACGGACGGAGAGAGTAAGCTCGGAGAAGAGAGAGAGAAAGATACTGGCGGCGAAAATCGGAGAAGATTATTGCTTAGGTTTACCTGTTTTTTTATTTTTTTATTTACAAGAATTATTTTACATTATGAGCTGTTACTGTAATGAGTTGAACTGAACTGAATAGAGCGGAAATTAATATTTTATGAGACAAAGAAATTAGGAGCTAAACTAAACTGATTGGAGCTAAATTGAATTGAACTGAACTGGGCTTGTTCTCATACGCTGAAATTCAGTTAGTTTAGTTCAGCTTCAATGAGAACAGGCCCTAAGTATGTTTTTTTTTTTTTTTTTAAGAGCGTTTTGGATCAAATTACAAATATTCTTAGAGCAACTCCAATGATAAGTGGTAACCAGTAAGTAACAATGGATCGGAGTTTGGCTTGTCACAGCATTCTATATGGTTATATGGTACGAGTATATCTTGTGGCTTGTATAAAATCAATGCAGCTTGTTTGAGCATGGTTGGAGAAATGATTGAGAACGTTGGACCACATTAGTTATTCGATTAGGTGACTAACCTTATAGTCACATTAGATAGTGATAATGATGTTTTCCTAAAGCGGTAATGTAAAATGTGTCCTATTAAATTAGAATTGTCATGAATTGATTTGACGCGTTTTAATAGGTTAAATCCCTAAAACAGGGATGATTTACACATTGATGATCTTTCCTTTTTAAGGGGATCTCAATCCAAATGATCCTTGCCATGCCTTTATAATATTTTCGCTTTTCATTTATGAATAATTAACTTTCTATTAGACTTGTGAGAACGATAAATTCTAGCAGGAGTAATTTTAGGGTCACTATTGACTCAAAAATGTATTTAACATTGACACTAAGTAGTGATTAGCACTTTTTTTAAAAAAGTTTAGGGACTATATTTACTAACATTAGCTCTTTGTGTTTTTCTCAAGACATAGTTTTAGATACCCTAATTAGCTAATTGTTAGATGACGTATATAGCTACATTATACCACAGCGGTTACTATTGACAGCTAGTACAATAGCTAACAACTATTAGAACTATCAAGCAATTAACGACTAACCGCTACCATATCAATCTTTTAATTTCGTTGAATTATAACTCCAAACATGTGTCACTTAATTATAAAAAATTAATTATAGACGAGAGTATTACTTTAGCAACAAATTTAGATTGCTTGGCACCAACTAAAACCCTAATAAGCAAGACGAAGTACCCTCAAGAAAAATAAATAACATGTAAAATCCAACTTCCAATTAAAAGAGCCAAATTTCTCCAAATGCAGAGCAAGTTCTAGAACCAGAATTCATTTTATTACATACTTAAAATATTTATAGATATATGTACACAAAATTGCATAAACCAAACTAGACTACTTGGGGGAGGGTGTAACGCTAATGCTAGTTAAGGCAAATGTACCATTTCTCCCTAAGCAAACGATAACTTCTAAGTTCCTCTTTTCATCATCTTTACCATTTTTATATTTGCTCTTTTTAAATTGTTTTACTCTTTCTTATTAGTCGAAATTTTCTTCCATTAGCATTCTCAATTTTGTACAATTTGATACGAAAATCACCCAACATTTCCAATGTCACACACACATTAATTTCACTTCCCAAACATCACCATCATTCCATGTTATCACATTCACCCATCAATTTGCGTTGCTCTTGAACCACCTAATAATTATTATTTTATTATTATCATCATATCTCTCAAAGGTCCGCGAAGCAACTCTCCGACCTTGAGAGAATAGCCCTTCTTTGGTCAAGAGCTTCCCTAGTAGGGCTCGCGGGTGTGGACCTAAGCCCACCCCGCGGGCAATCAAGGCTACGGCGCAAGATATGGCGCATGGCACTAATAAGGTGGATAGTCGGATCTCCGCCAGCTGGTGGGGACGAGGATCGGAAGCTCCTACAAACATTTAAGAGGCGATTGAGAGCCTCCTCGGTGCTAATATGCTTCTCGGAGCGATCAACCTCGGTTTCGACAGCTTCGGAGCAAAGACCGCAAACCCATTTACCCATATACCCTTTTCGGATCCTCTCAATGTAAGCAAGGGTACATTCCTCGGTTAAACCGCAACATTCACATTTGATGAATTGTACTTCATTTTGGGCTGACGTTTCTTGTTGGCTTGTTGTTACTGTCATTGGTTCGCTCATCACTGCTGACATCTTTCCAACAAACCCTGTAAAATTTTATTTTTTTATCAGATAAAAAAAGTCAGAACTTTACAATTTTTGAATAATGATGAAATTAAAATCAAGATCTATGATTTTATCAGAAATTAAAAACAGGGTTTTTTTTACAGATGCGTATTTAATGTTCTTATTAAACAAAAATTAAATTTTAAGAAAACCCAGATGAGAAACGTGAATATATTAACAAGATTTGAAGGTAAAACAGAGGATTTCCTTCAAATAACAGCAAATTTTGATTAAATTCCAAATTACAAAAACTAATAAATTTTTTTACTACATTTGAAAATGGGTTTTCGTTTTTTGTTCGAATATTAAATTCTACTAGCAAAACAGAAATTGAGAAAAAGACAGAGCAATTTACCTGCACGAGAAAAAGTTGATCAAATTTGTCAAAGTTGTTGGAATTTCTGAAAGAAAAGTGGCGGAATTTTATGGGTTTGGTGTGAAAAGTGTGTATAAAAGGTGGAAAATGGATTAAAATGAGCTATCTTTCTTTCTCCCACTCTCCTTCAACTTTCTCTTCATCACATAAAAAAAACTCAAACTTTGAAAACATTATAAAATCAATAATTTTTTGGAATAAAGTTTGGATCTTTATTTATTATTTTTTTTTTTTCTGGAAATCTGTCAGAGAATTGAGATCTCTCTTCAATTTCAATCAATTCAGTAGATTACTTTCTTGGGGATGATTGGAGAGAGAAATCATAAAACAGAGTCACATAAATTTTACCAATTTTTTTTAGGAAAATAAATAAAGATGGGATTTTTAAATTTATTTTGCTTGAAATTGGAGATTAATTTTCTCCACCACAAACTTCTCCACTTAAAGTAGGGTTTTTGGAGAGTTTTTAGAGAGAGAAAGAGGGGGGAAGAAGAGGAGGGGGGAGATAATTATGGGGGATGCTTGGGTTTTTATTGAGGAAGAAAAGGGGGGTCCAATCATTGAAATTTGAGAAATAAAAATAAATAAAATAAATAAGGTTACCAAAAAAAAAATTATACGGAATATATGAAAAAGAATAAAATAAATCTACATCAGCATCTATGCTGGCATGAAATTTTGGCCGTTGATTAAGTGGACTGCCAGCTTCCCTAAAAAAAAAAAAGAAAAAAAAAAACTGTTAGCTGTGCATCTATAACTATAACTAAAGTAGAAACCACTGACATCATCCTTCCTCCAAAGCTGTATACGTGTCATTTTTTTATGAAATTTTTTCCCGCCTAAATGCATTGATGACATCATCGCTATTTTTTTATTTTTTATTTTAATGCTAAGCTACTTCCTTAAATTGCTTTGAAATCTATAACTATAACTAAAGTAGAAACCACTGACATCATCCTTCCTCCAAAGCTGTATACGTGTCACTTTTTTATGAAATTTTTTCCCGCCTAAATGCATTGATGACATCATTGCTATTTTTTTATTTTTTATTTTAAAGCTAAGCTACTTCCTTAAATTGCTTTGAAATTTGAAATTTAGATTATAAATATTGACTACAACTATTAAAAAAAAAAAATCAAATACGGAGTAGATGCTTCTACATACTATTGAATAATTGTACAAATTTGCTAATCATGGGAAATCAGCCAATTTTTTTTTTTTTTTATTTTTTTTTTATTTTTTTTGGTTCCTAAATAAACAGAAAAAGTTGATTGTTCTCAATATAACTAAAGATTATATATTCATCGTTATATATTTTGATAAAACCGTGCATTGCACGGGACTAACCTAGTTATGGTATATAGGAATTTCATCCCTTCTAAAAAAATTATTTTCTATAATTTGTAAATAATGATTTTATTGTGATTTTCTTTTGCCAATACTTTGTCTCTAGTTGTATGCTGAGTTGGAATGTAAATTGTATGGTGGGAATTTTATAAAATTAAAAATGATTGGAAGTGGGAATAGTAGGAGAGCTTGTGAAAATCTAAACAAGAAGTATCTTAGTAAATGGATGTCAACTTACTAGAGACAAAAACCAATTAGGAAATTTGGTTTAAAATAATTAAAGTCATAAGCAGAAAACCTATATGGCTATATTAGAATGTTATCGGTGATTACATATTTTTTTTTTTTTTTTTTGAAAAGCGGTGATTACATATTTGTGTGCAAAATGATACGCATGAATTATTTTCAAAGTAATTAGGGCATGTTTTAATTTAATATGAGCAGAACTGAACTAATCTGAATTGTTTATGAGAGAAGGAAATTAGAAACTAGGCTGAGCTGAACTGAACTGAAATTAAGCAGAAGAGAAAAGGCCCTTAGTCTACTAAAAATTTAAATTGAAAACCAATTAATACATTTTTGGCGCCACGGTCTTAAATTCCGATGGCTCCACAAACTAAACTAGTTACTTAGTTAGTATATGTAATCTCTCATTTTAATTAGCTAGGTTAAACTTCTACTAGTGAAGTAGTGCTTGATGAATGTAAGAAAGGTGCATGGTTTTCTGGGTGTGCAATGCCCTTATTACAGCCTTACTATGTCATTTTTTTTGTTATGAAGATACTTCTAGGATTTATTTGTTAAAGCCTTTGTTATAATTAAGTTATAACTAGTCAATTGGCAAGGGACGGTGATACCAAAAAATGCATGGCCAAAGTAGAATTTGTTAGAGTGAAGAAAAATTTAAATAGATCGATCGAGTTTAAAATATGTTGAACATTCATGAAATAATAATCGGAATTTACTAATATGTTTGAGTTGTACATGCATGTATGTATATTGCACAAATTAAATGCGAATTTAACTTTTAAACGAATTATATATTTCACATATCAAAGTTAAAATTTGTTATACTATACAATATTGAATACAAGTGATACATCATAAGACAACCAAGTATGAACGTATGGTACTTCATATTACGGAGTAGATTGATATTTCTTTTTGGGGGCTGGGTTGGATCGATAAATGAAATTGTAATTTGGGGTTCGTAGAATGTTTCCCATTTATAATTGAACCTTGAACCAACTACCATTTTCGTGCTAATTTACATACAAGTGTTACAGAATTGATGTACTCCGTATGTTATTAGGAAAACAAGTATGTAAATCTTTCACTGATTTTTGTTAAATTTCGAAACAATATGAAATGGGCCTGGGCAACCCGAACAAGAAGGAGGAGAGTTTGGGCCACAAACAAGACTTTGGAGCTTCCATACTAAAACCAATTGGCAATAGTAGGAGTTACTCCTCTACCTTATAAAGTGGAACCACTTCTCCTCTTTCTCCAATGTGGGACACTCATAAGTGGGCTACAATGGGATTCAACACTCCCCCTCACTTATGAGTGTCCTTAGAACTAGAGCACACTAGAAGGTACAATATAAATCCTCTTTGGGAATGAACATCCAATAGAGGCCCCTTAACCAGTGGCTTGACAAAGCCCCAGTTATAAACGGCCCAACAAACCTGGGCTCTGATACCATGTTAAATTTCGAAATAATATGAAATGGGCCTGGACAACCCGAACAAGGGGGAGGAGAGTTTGGGCCACAAACAAGGCTTTGGAGCTTCCATACTAAAACCAATTGGCAATAATAGGAGTTACTCCTCTACCTTATAAAGTGGAACCACCGCTCCTCTTTCTCCAATGTGGGACACTCATAAGTGGGCTACAATGGGATTCAACAATTTTATAGTTGATGTACATGGCAGACGTTCTGGACTATGTTAAACGCAAGCAAGCTGATTTTTATTTATTTTTTTTTTTTCTCAAGAAAGATAACTACAAATGATTTTATCCCAAATCCTCCCAAAAAAAAATAAAAAAATACAAAAATACAAAAATAAAAAAATAAAAAAATAAAAATAAAAAAGAGTAAATTGAATTCATCCCTTCCTATTTTTATTTATTTATTTTTTTCAGATAGAATTTATCCCGAATTGTGATCTATGTTCTTCTATCAGTTGAACTTTGATTTTATCCAAAAGAATCATTCCTTTCATTGATGGAAGTTGTTATCGATCAGCAATCAACTAATTGGTTCAACCAAATTAGTTGAGAATTTAAGGTTGTTAATATAATTTTATGAAATAACAACATTGGAACAAAAGTCACTTATATTTTAACTTCAACTAACTTTTAATATGTTGTTGAGCTTGTATAAGTTGTGTGAACCTCTTTTAAATCAAGCTATACATGATAATTTTATTGCCGTTTAAAAGACGCATACAATATGTCTTAATCTATATCATATAATATTTTATTAGATTTAGTCCATGAATGGTGCTCCATATATATCATAAAAAATTAAAGTTTTTATCAAGGTTGTATTTGCTTCAATTCTCGTATCTATTGGGAGTGTTGATCGGCTGATCATAAATCTTCAAAAATAAATATAAGTTGAGTAGTTGACAATTGTACAATATTATATTTATATTCTTAGAAATGTTAATCAATATCATATTCGTGCTAATTTCTTGCTGAGACTACTTCCTTCGTTGATACAATCGTAATTTTTTGTTGTTATTATTACAATATAAAATGTAACAGGAAAATGATTGATAAATAATTACAATTAAATAATGTAAATCAAGGTATGCTTCTGATTTTATAGAGTTAAAAAAGTAGATGGTGGACATTGTCTCGCATGAAGTAAACGATGAAAGCAATTATGAAAAAAAGGGCACGAGGATATACCAACTGTGGGGATCCGTTGCTTGATCCTTGTTGCCCATTGCTATGGACCTATGATAATATGGACATAATGGACCAATATCATAATTCCTCCTAATTACCAATTGAATCTTTTATTTATTTCTTTTATGCTTACTTAAATTATTTGGTTTGGTATAGTCGAGAGTTTTAGAATGGTACTCAAAATATGAAACTAATTTTATTTGATTTACATCATCACTTATTGCGACAATGTTTATTCATGCAAAAAAAAAACATATACTATGTGTCTATGTGCCTTTATTTTTTTTTTTTTTTTTTTTTTTTGAGTTCTACTCAGTTATTGACCTTATTGTAGGTCTATAGTAACAGAAATAAGGAGACTGAGGGTCTGTTCATATTTACTGAACTAAACTGAACTGAGTTGAACTGAATATTTTATGAGAGAAGGAAATTAGTAGCTGAGCTGAACTGAACTGATTGGAGCTGAATTGAACTGAACTAATTGGAGCTGAATAGAACTGAAATTAAGCTGAAATGAACAGGTTTTGAATTCAAAAGGAGGACCAAGATATTTTTGTTTTAGGAAGACAGAGATAGAGAGTAAGAGATTTATTAGATATATTTAGGGTGGGATGGGAGATTGTAAAATATGAATAATAGGTTAACATAGAAAAATATAATTAAAAAAAGTAAGTATAATTTAGAAGAATAGTACTAAATGAAAATTGAATAGTTCTCTCAAAAAAAAAAAAAAGAATAGAAATTAGGGAAATGGGGAGTACATTAGTAATTTAGTATAGAGTTGACAAGTGTTATTTTTTTGTGTGGCACAAACCAAAGATATAGATGTAAAGATCTGACCAGTCATTAATGTATTTTAATATAATAACTAAGAAAATACAAGTACATTGTAAAAGCAATATGATATTTTTAAAAATAAAAAAATTACTAGTGCATATTGAACTAGCTACCCACCTCTATCTTGTAAGTAGATGGGTTGTAACTTGTAAGCTCATAAAACTAATCACTTATTACTATGTACATAATTTCAATTACAGTTAGAACTTATAAGCCAGTAGACTTATATAATTGAAAGTAAAAGTCAATAGAATTAATCATCTTTTTAAGTAAAAGAATGTTATATTATATGATATCTTATATTATATGTCAATCTTTAGCACTAATTGGTGGATGGACCAACCCCAATACCAAAGATTAATGAAAGGACAATATATAAAATTTGTAGGCTATCAATTTATGTAGGAGAAAAGGACATGCTTTTATTTTAGATGCACTTGATTAGAAACCCTTACACAACACTCAATATCAAGGGAAAAAAAAATTAAAAACAAAGAAAATTTCCCAAATAAATATAAGAAATGTCTTTATCTATAACATGTTCCAATCAATAAATATTGAATCACTAGGTACATGTTTGTAACTATGTATAACTATCAAACTAGGGTGTGTTGTGTGTACTTTTGGAGAAAATGCTTGAAATAGGAGTATGAAAAAACATGATTATCTCACATGGGAAGAGATCTTAGTGATTTCATTATCACATAAATATATTTATTTTATAATTGCACATGTACTATATAAATTATATTATTGAACTAATTATAGTTTTTTAATACAAATGTTTCATCATGATTGAATTACCACACTAACTTAGACATACGATGTATGACTTATGCCTATATATCCTAAAATGGTGGTTAAGTACTTAAGTGTTTGATGTCAATTGGAGGATTAACAAATGTAACATCAAATAAAAAACAAAAAAGTGAGAAGAATACTTTATTTTTGTTTTTCCTATTTGGTGCAATGCATTCAATAGTATTTGGTAGGTATTTTAAATTTGTTTTGATCACATCGATGTTTTAGATGTTTGGTATGTAACTCTTTTGTTGTATACTTCGATAAGGGTTGAGTTTTAATTTGGTTTTTGTAAATGAGAAATAATTTGAGCTCTAATACAGTAATATAATAACAAAGGAGATTAAGATCTCTAGGTTTTGTTTGTAGGTATCAAACATCTTTCGATCTTTAGAGTTTTATTATATAACCTTATTATGTACTTCGTAAATACTAACAAAATAAATTGACTTGGGATATTAAGAATATATTTAGATAAATAGAAATAGAATTATGTTTTAATTTGTAAGTTATTAAGTACAATATCTATTATCCTTTTGGAGTCAGCTATGCGCCTTTTAGAATATAAATTGAACTTAAGGTCTGTTCACATTAACTGAGCTGAACTGA
Organism: Chenopodium album; assembly: GCF_948465745.1. Taxonomy (NCBI): domain Eukaryota; kingdom Viridiplantae; phylum Streptophyta; class Magnoliopsida; order Caryophyllales; family Amaranthaceae; genus Chenopodium; species Chenopodium album. The sequence goes on from NC_137859.1 coordinate 5,480,418, forward strand.
TTGGAGCTGAACTGAACAAAACTAAATAGAGCTGAAATGAATACTTCATGAGAGAAGAAAATTAGGAAATAAATTGAACTGAACTGATTGGAGGATTTGGAGCTGAATTGAAATGAACTAAAATTAACCTGAAATAAACAGATCCTAATTAATTGAAGAAAAGTTTTATAAGACGTGCTTGAACTAATTTATTGAGGTCCTTTATAAAACGAAAAAAAAAGGGAAAAAGCTAATCCATAACTCTTAAGTGATGCAATAAATAAATAACTCTAAGTAGGATAGCTACGTTGTCCAAAAAAAAAAAAAAAAAAAAAAAAAAAAAAAAAAAAAAAAAAAAAAAAAAAAGTAGGATAGCTACAAAAACAAAATCTCTTCGTTCCATAAAGCAAAGCATGTCTTATAAAGTTATAATTGTACTCTTGTGATGGGTACTTGCATGTATTATATGTGTAAATTGTATACACCTCTTTATATACTTTTAATTTAATTTTAGGGTTATTAAAAATTTGGGTTGCTTCATACTTCCTCCGTTCTTTTTTACTTGACCCGCTTTGACTTTTACACTATTCATCACCCCTCCTTTGAACGTCTTTTGTGAATAATATGCAAGGAAAAACATATTCATGTAAGATGTTTTTGAATTCATCTCAATAAGTACAATCATAATATGTAAATTTTACGTTTTTTCCTTATGGAGAATTAAAGTTATTGATCATTAAAGTTTTGCATTGGCAAGCGTGATAAAAGAAACAGGTCAAAAAAAAAAAACAGAGGAAGTAGTTGCTATCTATAGATGGACCTAAGGTACACAACGATACAAATTCTTAAATGGACCTGGTTCACACTAATTTATTGTGGACCACTATCATTAGAGATAATATGATTGTTTTGTTGATAAAAAAAAAGTCACTATATTAAAATAAAGGTTATTATGTTGAAATAAAAGTTAGTGGGACATTAAAAGCTATAAAAGATTATTTTTTTAATGATATATTTAATATAATGGTCAATATGAATAATAAAGATCACTATATTAAAATTAGGTCACTATTCAACATAATTTCGTACTTTAAGTTCATGATAATATTAATGGTCACACAAGTTTTAAAAAAGGTTACTATGTTAAAAATAAGGTTACTATATTAAAATTAAGGGTCACTATGTTGAATATAATGCCAGTTATGTGTGGATAAACGTTAGGTTCACAATAATATTATTGTGAACCAGGTCCACGCAAGATTTTCTGACACAACTATACATCACTAGTTAATGTACACATGCGACTATTGAAATTATCACTAGGCGAAAATATCAATTGGCCACCGGTTCAAAACCCCCCTATGCCACCGGTTTTGAACCGGTGGTCAGTTGGGGGGTGGCAATTAGCTTTTGAAAAAGCCACCGGTTCAAAACCGGTGGCAAAAACAAGTATTGCCACCGGTTAACCGGTGGCAATAATCTGTCCCGCTCTTTTCTTTTTTGTGTATTAGTGAGTATTGCCACCGGTTAACCGGTGGCAATAATGCCCTTAAAAAACAAATTTTTTTTTTTTTTTTTTTCATTTTTTTCACTTAAAATGTAGCAGAAACATATTTATATGTATAATATAAATAAAAACACATATATTCATCAATATGTAAGTAATTGTACACTTTTTAAGAGTGAAAAACTAAATTAATAACTACAAATAAATTAAACGTACAACAATTCCAATTTAGAAGATCTAAATTAATCAAATTACACAAAACTAAAATCGAATATAAATAAAAAAAATTTACAATATAAAAAAAAATATTCCTTCATCTTCACTCTTCGATTCCATTTTAGATCTAAATCAATAATATTCCTGCATCAATCAAAACAAAAAAAAATCGATTAAAACAAGCCACTAAGACATGCAAACAGAACACCCACAAAAATGCAAAAACACAGAAAAAAAAATCCACAAAATTAAAAACAAAAACAACTGAAAAACCCAGAAAATCTACAACTAGTAATACCCAGAAGAAAACCCAGAAAAAAAAATTAAACAAAAATGAAAAGAAAATCCCATAAATAATTTAAAAAAGCCGAGAAAAAAAATCAAAAAAATCAACAACTTAAACCCAGAATATTCGAGAAATAACGAATTAAAATCCCAAATTGATTATAATCGCATAATTAAACCCCAAAAAACGCATGCATCAATTAAAAAAAAAATTAATAAAACTCATGAAACATAATCCCCAAAAAGTCAGAAAACCCAAAAGACCCAGAAAACACGAAAAAAAAATCAAATTAAAAACAACCAAGAAATTAAAAAAACCCAGAAAAATCAATTAATTAAAACCAAGAGAGTAAGAGGCGAGTTGAGACGGCGAGTTGAGACGGCGGCGGTGGTGAGACGAGTTGAGACGGCGGCGGTGGTGAGACGACAGAGCAGGAAAGAGAAGGGAGGCCGGCGGTGAGATCGATGAGAGATCAGAAAATCTGGAGATGAGAGAGAGGAGATGAGATCGAGAGGAGATCAGAGAGGAGAGGAAATCTGGAGAGAGAGAGAGAGGAGATGAGATCGAGAGGGGAGCTTCGATCTGGAGAGGAGCTTCGATGAGAATGAGGAGAGGAGGATCAGGAGAGGAGAGGAGGAGAGAGAATGAGGGAGGCTGAGAATGAGGAGAGAGAGTAGGGTTTGGGTTTATAAGGAGAGAGAGTAGGGTTTTTTTTTATAAAAAAAAAAAAAAAAAAAGTAAAAGCCACCGGTTCAAACCGGTGACAATAATTATATTGCCACGGGTTTAGTTTGAACCGGTGGCAAAAACCTCCCCTCAAAATCCCGCCTATTTTTCCCCACATTTTGCCCACCGGTTTTTAAAAACCGGTGGCCTTAGGGCGGTGCTTATCTTCTTTTTTCACCTAGTGTATTCAAGTAATAAAAGATCATCATGCATAAAGATTATTTTCTATATGATTCTATTTTGTATTGCTTATTAGTTAATGCAGTTTGAACTGGCCTCCACATTAAACAATTTACTAAATTGTGGCCTTCATATTCCGAAGGACTTTAACATCAAATGCAAATAAGTCCCTCCATTTTATTAGATCTTCAATAATTCACTTATCTAATTTATAATACTCATGTTTCTTTTATTTGATTATTAAGGAGATTAAATATAAATATTTTATCAAGGTTTATGATATTATATACGGTGACTGGGATGAAACTTGGGGCCTATTCACATTTACTTAATTTTAGTTCAATTCAATTCAATTTAGCTCCAATCAGTTCAGTTTAGTTCAGCTCTAATCAGTTCAGTTCAGTTCAGCTCCTAATTTTCCTCTCTCATAAAATATTCATTTCAGCTCAGTTCAATAAATGTGAACAGACCCTTGATTTATTTTTTTTCTAATAACTTACATGTTGTATGTATAACTTGTATATCTTTGAGGTCTCTTATATTATGTTATAAATATTTGGTGTAAGTGCACTGTTAGTCAAATTAAATATGATTGGTCATCGTCCTTTTCTATGAAAATATATATTATGAGATTGTAAATCATCATTCAAATTAAATATGATTGGTCATCGTCCTATACATGAAAATGTATATTATTATGAGATTGTAAATCATCATTCAAATGGGCTACTTGATAGGAATATTGTTTAGTTTTAACAAGTAAAGTCTGGTATGAATGTTGGCCGCCAATCATTCTTCTGAATATAGACGATAAATAACCTCATTTTTGTAGATGCACACGTCATATATTGCGTATATTTATTTATTTATTTATTCCTTTTTAAAACTCTTAAAGCTATTTCAATTCACCAAGGCAAATAATATATCAATACATGTCAATGACATATTAAAGAGGTATGCTTGATATTAATTGATCGAATTTCTTATTTTTGTCCATAAGCTCCAAATGGATTTATCATCTTTTTTCTCTCTACTCTTTGATGGGTAACTCTTCCATGGACAACGCATTGATACTCCCTTTGTTTCATACATGTGAATTCGAGGTTATGTAATATGAGAAAGTTAACTTGAAGTTAATTTGTATTGTTAAATAACATAGTATATATTTAATTTGAAGGAGCGAAAGTAGTAAACAATGGAACATGCAGTCGTTTTAACATAGCCAACATCACACTCAGTGGCTTGGACTATGACCCAAAACAAATATTGTCAATGGCGCAACTCAACACAACAGGAAATACAGTATAATCTGATAGGCCTTGGCCATGCTCGGGTTACATTTAGCAAAAATTACTATTAAACATAAAATTAGAAACGAGCTAATAAGGTACAACCCGACACAACCCACAAGGCCACAACATCATTAGGCCGGGGATCGAGATCGAGAATGACAGTGTGAAAAATTATCAATCTCACACAAGTCACAATCTTCCGAAATAAGGTTAGCTAGTTGAACACTCAAGCAAGCAATTGGATAAAAACGTATCCGATCGGCTGGACGGACGAAGACGGCTAGACCCATTCAAGTTGGCATGTGAAAACCACACATGCACATGTTTTTATAACTCGGACACCCTTATAATAAAAGCCAATTCAAGATTATTTCAAACTTCTTATAACATAAAAAATAATTTTAATTTATTTATAATTAAAATGGGGCAACAAATCTCAGGAGAAAATGCTTAGAATTTATGTATAGAATTTAAATTAACTCTTTAATATAGCTTGATTAGGTCAACTACCAAATTCCAAGTTAGTCTAGGCCGAATCCACAATTTAGTGATTACGTAGGAGTGAGAAATTATTAATAAAATTAAGGTAAACTTCTTGAAAATAAAGCTTGCTAGCTAATTGTAGTAATTTGTATAAATTAGGGGTGAGCGTAGCAGGATACCCTGTAAAAATATCAGTACCCGGAACCGGAACCTGTTGCAACAGGTTCCTAAAAATAGGAACCGGAACCGGAACCTGTTGTAACAGGTTCCTAAGAATTGGGAACCGGAACCGGAACCTGCAGGTTCCGGTTCCTAAACAGGGTACCCTGTCTTACAAAGTAAGCTTAATAGTTACTTGATAAATTGTGACAAATTTATATTTTTAAAAATGGATGTTCACAATAAAAGCTTACAACTTTAGTATAGTACTTCAAATATAACAAACCAACACTAATTGTCTAGAATATATAATACCATATAGGTTCCGGTTTCATTTACCCTATAGGGAACATGTACTAACAGGGTACCCTACAGGTTCTAGGTCCAAAATTTTATTACCCGGAACCGGAACCTGTTGCAACAGGTTCCTAATTTTATTACCCAGAACCGGAACCTGATCAACAGGTTCCGGGTTTGGAACCTGCGGTTCTGAACAGGTTCCGGTTCCACATCAGGGTACCCTGAATTTTTGCTCACCCCTAGTATAAATTATACTACAAATACTCATTTTAATTAGTCACTATTTAGCATACGTGTCTTTCACCCATTTTCTTAGTTATTGGTTGATTCTTTCCTAAAACATGCATTCTTCATTTTTTTTTTTTAATCAATCTTATTTGCCTAGTATATTGTTTACATGTCAATGATTGTTCATTAAACTAAAAGAATTGAAAGACTTGGTAGTATAAATTAGTAATTTGTATAACTTTATACTTTATACTCTTATGATTATCTTTCCCCATACTTATACGCTCCCCATTGACCCATTAAAAATATGAATAATAAAAAAAAATAAAAAAATTAAGCATTATAAATTTGCTATCGATTTCATAATGTCATTTTTCTGTTTTTCTTGAAAGAAACTTCAGCATTTTCCCTAATGGTGCACATTTGGAGACACGTGGACAAATATGGGTCTAGAAACTTCTTTCATCATGACTTCTTGATTAAGGTTTATCATATACAAATTGGAAGAATGATATGTGTTGTTACTTAGTTTTAATTTATTTATAATTCTGAGTATTATATTCTGAGTATTAAAATGTTTTTTTTTCCCTTATCCATGCATCCATGCGCTTGGACACAATCTACGTACGCTAGTATGATAAAATATAAGTTTTAACTACTTAATTAAATACAAAGTAACGCACAAAATAAGAAAGACTTAACCATTATAACACGTAAGAGAAAGTGATTTCTATTAAAGAGTGATCGAATCGATCATCACTTGGCTTGAGCTATATATGTTCAAAACCGTTGTTCACCCTTGGTAATTTAACATAAATTACTGCTAATAAGGTAGAAAAAGAAAGATGGTCAATCGATACAAGTTAAAAAGCAAGTTTACGACTTCTTAGTTTAATTAAGATCTTATACTAGTAATATAAATTGTGAACTGAAGTTTTCATGAGCTTGCTTTAAGCATGAAGAGACTAATTCACTTGTGTACTTCAAAAGGTACTTTAATAATAGTCTATTTCACAATCTATTGTCTTTGTCAAAATTACTATAAATTAAAATTGATAGTGGTGAATTTTCCGATCAAATACTATTAAAATTACATAGGATAACCATTGAGTTTAATTTGTCAAATAATGGGTTTAAATCTCTATTAAATTATTAATTCCCTAGTATTTTGTTTATTTTATGATTTATGATATCTAACCATTATATGAATGATTCACGGTCGAATCTATTAGGATGATAATCGGTTATATCCACTAATCTAAAATGTAAGATAATTTAATTTTACAATTATGCAATTTATACGGAGTATTTTTTATAATGATTATTAGGTTATCTAATACTTTGTATATAATTAGAGGAATAGCTTATTTTCACTCCACAATGTGATTTAATTCGTAAAGTGTCACTTCTTCTACGAGTTATACTTTTCAGAAAAAACCAAATCCATACGTCAATTTCCAAATACCTTTCGTCCATGCCATCATATGCAAATAAAAATTTCACGATCAAAATTAAATTTTGCCTATTCCATTCGGTAGCTAGCTTGTTCAAGACATGATGAGGCGATAGCAACCTATATCAGAGTTTTCTATGAATACATATGATTATTAAAGCTAATGATAAGTCCATAACAAGCCAGACACTCAACTTCATGATGTTTATGATTAGTGAAGAAAAATTTGATAGTGGCAGCTAAGAATACGACTAGCTAGGCCAAGAAATACATG